>NC_079498.1:108069781-108374220 GCF_030052815.1 Hevea brasiliensis
GTTTAGTATGGCCACTCATCCACCTTAACATTCTCATCTCTGCAACTCTTATCTTAGATGCATACGATTCTTTCAGTGCCCAACACTCACTACCATATAACATAGTCGGTCGTATGGCTGTACGGTAAAATTTTCCTTTCAATTTATTGGGAATCTTACGATCACATAAAACTCCCGTGGCACGTCTCCACTTCAACCATACAGCTTTAATCCTATGACTAACATCCTCCTCACATCCCCCATCTACTTGAAGGACTGAACCTAGATATTTAAAGTAATTACCTTGGGGCAGTATCACTCCATTCAAACTAACTCCTTCCCTATCACCAGTTTGGCCTTCACTGAACTTGCAATGCATGTATTCTGTTTTCGTTCTACTTAACTTAAAACCCTTTGACTCTAGAATATCTCTCCAAAGTTCTAGCTTTCTATTGACTCCTTCTCGTGTCTCATCTATCAGAACAATATCATCCGCAAACATCATGCACCAAGGAATACTCTCTTGTATATGTTTAATCCAATTGAGATAGGAAAATCTCTTGTGTCCTCTCCCACTATGCGCACAATAATAGTTGCTCCTTCATACATATCTTTCAATACTTGTATGTACCTAATAGATACCCTCTTTTATTCTAACACATTCCATAAGACCTCTCTTGGAACACTATCATAAGCCTTCTCTAAATCAATAAAAACCATGTGTAGATCTTTCTTCAGATCTCTATATTTCTCCATCAAGCTTCTAATGAGAAAGATCGCTTCCATAGTTGAAAGATCGGGCATGAAACCAAATTGATAGAGAGAGATAGAAGTATCATGGCGTAGTCGATGCTCCACAACTCTCTCCCACAACTTCATAGTATGGCTCGTGAGTTTTTAAAAATAGGTACTAAAATACTCTTCCTCCATTCATCAGGCATTTTCATTGAGTTTAGAATCTTATTAAATAATTTAGTTAACCATGCCACTCCCATATATCTCAAATACTTCCACACTTCAATTGGTATTTCATCGGGTCCACAGGCTTTACCTACTTTCATTCTCTTAAGTACTTCCTTTACTTCTAAAGATCTAATCCTTCTAGTATAATTCACATTCTTTTCTATTGTTCTATAATCTATATCCACGCTATTACCATTTTGACTATTATTAAAGATATCATTAAAATAATTTCTCCATCTTTCTTTAATGTCCTCATCTTTCACCAACACTTTTCCTTCTTTATCCTTAATGCACCTAACTTGATTGAGATCTTGACATTTCTTTTCTCTACTCCTTGCTAATCTATAAATATCTTTCTCCCCTTCTTTAGTTCCAAGTTTCTCATATAACTTTTCAAAGGCCTGTGCTCTTGCTTGACTAACTGCCTTTTTTGACTCTTTCTTTGCTATTTGTACTGTCCCCCCCTCCCAACCAAAAAATAAGTTTCTAGAAGTCTAGGAAAATCCGGATCACAGATGCTACTAAGGCTCATTTAGGTACTGCCAATTGATATACCAGAAAATTACTACTCCAGGTTCAGATATTAACTTAAGACCAAGCCATCAACACTTTCAAGGAAAAATCAACAAGAAGAGATGAATGACCTACTCGTAGAAGTTGTTGCACAGATCAAATACAAACTTGGCTAAGGAAATAGTCTCTACCGAAGCCAATGATATCAAACGATTAGTTTTCCCAGTCAATTTTCATAATACTAGGCTGAAGAAAAGGAAGAGAGAGAGGGAAGGGAAGAAGACAAACAGCAAAAAACCAAACAGAAAACAATATAATAAATTCTCAAATATCAAAAGGAACTAGTTTGGTAACAAAGTCGCAATAATGGCACGCATCCAGCAACATCCAGATGCCAGACTCGGGCATGACAAAAGAACACCAGATGCGGGCTTTTGAAAAGCAAACTCCTATCCAACAAGAAATAAGCAATTTGCAACAACCTAATGACCCAATGATAGAGCAAAATTCAAAAGAAAACTACAAGACCAAGAATTCAGGCTATAGAAAATGCTAATATAAAAGCCAATTCAACAATACGCAGAAGTTAAAATGAAGCGCATAACAGATAAAAACCCTTAACAGAGTAGCTTGCAGAGATCAAACTCCTCTACCCTAACATATGACAAGTTCACAAATCTTCACCAGCCCTCCGATACCCAGAAGTCAAATTCAAGTTAAATACTGCAGGAACCCCTAATTCCAGAACCTTCGAACATCATGCATAACCTATTATTCTATATTTGCAGAGAACATTTCACCACCAAATAAGCAATACCCATAAGCCAAAACCAGCTAAAAGCACCAAAAACGAAGCTTATAAAGATCAAAATTCACGCTACTACTGCTACAAGCAGCAAACCTTCATACCATGAAGTGATTGTTCTAGTCAAAATCATAACATAGTCTGCACCAAACCCACCTGGGAAATTGTAGTTGAAAATGATATAGGCGATGGTTGATGAAGATGAAGATGAAACACCTCTGCTGTAAAAATTGTATGTATTGGATTAGAGAGAGAGTGAGGCGAGGATCATTCCAATCTCAAAGATGTCCTCTTCTGTGAAAATCTTCCACTTTCCAAGGGCTAATGAGTTTTTAATCAATTTTTTAATGCTTAGTGCTTTGACATGAATTATGTTTTCTCCCTTTTTTATATAAAAAATTTTACTGCTTTTATAAAAATTTCTTTGCAGTTAATCGTGTCAGAATTACTGACAAAGTAACAAATACAGCTTAGTTTTACCACTTGCCAGTGACAGAGCTTGGATTCTCTCCGGTCGAGGCCAACACAGTAAGTAACGATACTCGTTCTCCTTCTGCCACGTTTATAATGAAATCGCAGCATTAGGAAGGATTGTAATAATTGATTTTTTTCCCATTTTTTAAAACGTTCAAAACCGGTAATTTTTTTTTTAAGATATTCAATTATTTTAAAATTTTTATGGCTAAAGATTGCTATAAAATAATTTTTAATTAATATATTTCAAAGAAAAATTTTTTATGACGGCCATTCAAATAAAAAAAATAATAAATATAAAATTTTATTTAATTTCTTTTTCATCTACTCAAATTTTTAAATAAAGTAATGATCTTTCTCTATTTATAATTTAATTCTCATATTAATATGATAATTAAATATTATATATATTTAATAATGTAATAAAAAATACTAATAAATTATTTAATAATTCATTTTATTAAGTATCACATTAAATTTGATAATAAATTTCTTCTTATAAAATTAAATTAAAAATATCAATTAAAAACATAGACGTCAATTTAAAGGGAATATAACCTTATTTTTTGCTATTAAAAAAAAAATCAAACAAAGCATTAGTAGGTGCAGGAAATCTTAAAATCCAGCCATCCAAACAATTTAAGTAAAATAATAAAGCATTAATTGCAAGTAAAATAAAATAATTTTTTGAATTTAAATTGTGGAGAATTTTTTTTTTTAATAAATGAGGTGACCTTTCATAAAAATTCAATTTAATTAATATTCATTTTTATTAATTCTTATATTTAGAAATTTATTAGGTGAAAATTTTTATTTTTTTAATTTAAAAAACCATTTAAAAAAGTAATAACTATATAAAAATGATATGATAATATGACAATTGAATTAAATTTCTTCCTCATAAATGTTTTTTTTTTTTTTCCAAACAAAGCTTTTTGGATGGATTATATTGTTTTCTTACGTGAATGTAATTGCTTTTGATTTAAACTCATGTCATTTACATTTTATTGTTGAATTAACTTTAAACATTTCATCCAATTCTACATTTTTCCAAATTTTTACAATTCTATTCGATAGTATGAAAATTATTAATTAAATTATGAGCTTTTTAATCCTTATTAATTCTACTCATCGTTAAAAAAATTGTCATCTCACCTAATTGCAGTTAACATAGAAGAGAAAGACATATCTTTAAATGAAAAGAAAAAAATATGTATTAATTCAATATAAGTACCTTATATTAATATAAGTTACATTTAAATAATTTGCCTTATATTAATATATTTTTGATAAGTTACATTTAAATAATTTTTTAATATTAACATACAAAATAAATATATGGGATAAAATACTTAAAGAGACTGAAAATATGTATTTTTTCATAAAAGCATATTGTTTTAATATGCTTATGTGAAAAATATTACATATTATTAAAGTTTCACTCTTATACAATGATTACATGATATTTCAATGGTAAGATAGAATTAATAAGAGTGAAAAAGTTTAAAATTTAATTAATAATTTTATAGTATAAGATAGAAGTAAAAACCAAAGTTTTTTTTTTTTTTTTTTTTGCAGTTATCCAATCTATAAATAGGAATTGTGAATTTTATATATTCATTTATATATCTTTAACAAATTTTTTATTGACCATAGGTATTGGATCTAGGTTCATAAAAGGTTACTTTTTTTAATTATTTTAGAATACGTGTTAAGATTTTTTTTTTCTTTATTTGGGAAACAACGCTATAGAATTCCTTGAAACACATCTTTACGTTGTTCAGGTTTTTTTTTTTTTTTTTTTTTCAAATGCCTATAAATTCAAGTACTTAAACCATATAATTGAACAAACCTATTTCAATAGGAAATTTAATTCAGTTTTTTTAGAAATTCAGTTTAATTTGCTTTTTATTTAAAAAAATTCGATTTATTCAATTTAATTTAATTTTTTATGAAAAATTAGTAAAATCAAATTGAATAATTTTTCAATTAATTATTATTATGTTTCAAATTAGAATTGAAAATGGAAAATATAATTGAAATTAAATATGAGTGAGTCCAAAACATGTTAAAAAAAAAAAGCCAAAGATAAAACTCAAATCAATAAATAGAACAGAATTAAATAGATTCGATTCAGTTTGATATGTTAAAAAATTCAGCTCATTCAGTTTGATCCAATTAGTTTTCTCTCTAATTCAAATCAATTCGATTTAATCTGTTAAAAATTTTAATTTATTCAGTTTTGCAATTCTCCATATCAAACCAAATTGACAATACATGATTCCAAGCCTTTCGAGACATACCAAATGACTTCATCAATTAAACTAGTTTTTCATACTATAACTGCCTAGAAGTCAATGATCAAGAAGTTAAATGTCAAAAGGATAAAAAAGCCTCCTATTATTTCTCACGCATGTATACTAATATCTCTCCAATCCTCAAGACACACTTATCAGCAGCCTGAATGTCTAAATGAAGAGTACATCGTTACAGAAAAGAACCACTCATGCATGTTTACGAACATCTGATGCAATTCTGAGTACACACTTAATAGAATCATCAATGTTTGAATGAAGAGTACATAAGAATAGAAAGGCACCCTATTATGTTGGTTTTCTCTTCCTACCAAGAATTGAAGCTCTCTGCAATCTAGGGCCACCCATTCGCCATCTCTTAAAGTCTGTCAATGAGGATTGAGCTGCCTGATACACTACAATATACACAGCCATATCATGAATGCTACTGCATAAACATGAGTCACAAAAACAGGACATGTATGGTTTGACAAGCAAATGAATCTTACAATTTGTTTCTTCCTTTGTCAAAAGTGCCAAGAACTTAGAGGCTGCTGCAAATGCTGTAGTGTGTGCCTTATATAGGACCTCCTTATATCGGATTCTGAACGCGTAAGAGAGCAATAACCCAATGGTTTTATCACACCTATGCACAACAATAGCATAAAAAGTAAAACCTTAGAAATAATTTGTTTACCAGATAAAAAAAATGGATTACTATAATTTACAGATTCAATGTAAAGAGTTATAGGCAAACAATCCAACACAGCTTGATGGTTTGTGCTTATTGCAGTTTCACAATCTAAAAGACTGCAAATGAATTATTTAAAATGCACAGCGTTAGATAAATTCACAATAAGTATGCCATACCAAATTGGTTGTAGAATTGTGAGTTACAAAAGCGCCAAAAGCACCAATCCACCCAATTATTTATCCAACTCACCCAATTTAGTATAATTTATTTATAAACTCTAGAGGTTTTAGACTTTGACAACAAAAAAGAAACACCTTGTGCAGAATACTAGTTGTGAAATTTTTTTATCCCCTCAGATTACCATTACTTACAATGTTGGACAAGGAACAAGTAAGCAAAATTACCTAGACATATACTTACGAAAATGGAAATAAAAATAAAAACACAAGGTGAAGTTGCTCATTTTCATGCTTTGTTTGAGGAATTTCCCGCTTAGCTTCTACTCATTGTAAGGACCCAGGCAAGTGTGTTTTCATTAATATCTACACCTCCTAGAATATTAGCTTGATAGAATATACTATAGAACTTCAATACCCTTAGGTTTGAGTACAAATCCAAAACCTAGGTAAAACTTAAGGGCTAAAACAACCAGGAATGAGAAACATGATTTTGGGCCAAATAAGAAAAATGTCAATCCAAATGACCAGTGTTTTTGAGGTTAAGGCCAATGTTATGGACAAGGACCATGGCAAATCAGTTCACAAATGCCTTTGTTTAGTAATAAATTAATGTTCTCATGTAACGACAAAGAACCTAAAGTTGTAACAATTCATGGATTCTTCTGGTTGGAAGCAAAGCAACATCCCTATGCGAATGCAAAGAAGATATTCGAAAAATTGTTTTCTATGTTTTAGAACCTGTGATCATCTGTGAAGCTAGTTCTTGAGTGCTTTCACATGCCAAATTAAAAATAACAAGAAGCACCACAATAATATTAACAAAGGGAACGTATCTTTTTGTTTTGTAGTCTGACCGAACTCAGAAGGCACTCAAAGAAGACAATGTCAGGATTATAATATGTATGCATTGATAGAAGGGCATGGGGAAGAGACTTACAATGGTGCCAGCTTGCATCCAAATTCATAGAAGTATGGACAGCGAGACCTTAGATCCACACAAGCCGCATCAGCCTGGATTTCCAGCCTTGTTCTGGTAGTAAAAGAAGCACCACTGTAAGGGGAAAGAAAGTACCAAAAACAAAATAGATCTACCATGACCGCATAATAAGCTATTCTCCATGCTTTTATGCTTAAGATGTTCTGCTTAAGTTTAGTTTCATACAATGTGAAAAGCCCTCCTTGGATAACCACAAGTTATCACATTAACATGCAATGGGGAAAAGTAAAATGAAGACAATAAGAAAGCAAGTAAAACTACGTCTGTCATAATCCATAGACCAGAATCCTGTACTACAAGGTGCATCATTGTAATTGGTTAAGCACAAAACAAGAGTATGTGAAAATGCATGACCATTACTTTTCATTGAAACAGGCAGGAGCACTCATTGATACAGCTTGCCTCAAGTGTAACTCACGAGCAAGCCAGAAAGGTAGTTCTGCCTTTGAACCTTGTTCAACCTACGAAACAAATTTTAGAAACAACATTATCAGGACAAAGATGTTCACTGTTCACTGTCACTACAAGCAAATTCCATCAGAACTTACGAAACCTCTTTCGGTACTCTCATCAATCTTCACTCCATTCACTACCTTGTGGAATACAACTGGAACAAACTGTAAACGAAAGGAAGCATAACAAAATTTTTGAAAAAACAATCTGAAAGAACAATGGTACACAATTGTAACTGGAATAGTTGAAAGACGATCAAAGTATAGCACTGACCTCTTCCTCCGTGAGAATATCATCAATGTCATAGTAATTTGCCATTCTTGATGCCCTCTTTTTGATTCTTTCAATTTCTCTCGGATTTAGTAAGACAGATTATGAATTGAGACAATTTTAGGTGTTCCAAACTTGTAATTATGAAATTGCTGTCCAGACTGCAAACTGAAGGAGAGACATTCTAATTAACAAACATCAAAATGAAGACTATGATAATATGCAAACACAAATATATTATTAACACACTCACTAGCCAAACTCTGTGAAGTTCTGTGCAGCTTTGGGTCTTTGAAATTATAGATTGCACTCAATAAGCCAAATATAAGGTGGAAAAGGGGGACAAAACACAGAAGGCAGCAAGCAAATCTCTTTGTTGTAAAGCAAACATTGGCAGTATAATTTATGACCGAGTTCTAGCCTCACATTGAAATCACTAAAATTTTCTAATCATGTTAGCAAAATACCCAAACGATTTTAAAATAAAAAGCAGTATGCAAATCAAACTACCTCAATTGGCTTAAAATTGGCAAACTACAGAAACTCAGAAAAGTAACAGGGAACAGGATTCAAGTATAGAAAATTCACGATGAGAAATCAAACGATGCTACTAACAGACTTGAAGAAAATGTAATCAAGAATTACACCTTAGTAACCAAACTGAGAACAAGCTATGCCCATAATCTTAACGACACGTCGTTTTCTTCTAGCTAGATGCGGCGTGGCGTTGTTGTCCAGGACCTGGAGGGAGTGTGTTAGGGTTAGGGATTGCAAACACACCTACGATCTCAGCTCCGGTTTCAGCCTCGTATTTACAGATTAACAGTCCAATAAAATGCAAATTTACCAAAAAAAAAAGTAAATAAATAGAGTAATCCATGCAAAATTTTGGAAGAAGATTTGAACTTGTCAGATTACTACAAGTGAGAAACCCTAAAGTAGTGAAGATGAATCAGCTACTGGAAACAAAATTGAAAAGGGAGGGAAAATCAAAATCGTCTAATTTAAGGATAGTTTATGTGTAGACGCGTGTAATATAGTTTTAGTGTTTGTCAATCATGTACCACTGACACTAGCTGTGGATTGATCTAAAGGTTGAGACCAGAAATTAGGAATGGCAATGGCCGAGTTTTTCCGGGTTTCTTATCCCATCAAATTCTAATAACTCTAATAAAATCCAATTTAAGTTTTAAATAATATAGTTTGAAATGGATTTAGGCTTAAAAAAATATATCCATAATAAATTTAAATTTTATATATTGAATATTTATTATTTAAATTTATTTATATAAATATATAATTAAATATAAAATATATATTTTTATAATAATATTTATAATTTTTTATATTTTTTATTTTATATAAAATAGAATTTAAATATTTTATAAAATTATTAAAATTTTAAAATATAAATTATTAATTAAAATAATTTTTTACACAAAATATTAATTAAAATATATAAAATTAAATGAATTCGAGTTTTTTTTCGAGTAATAATAATCAGGGTTTGAATAGTTGAAAATAAATTTTAAACAAATTTAAGACCGGTTTAGATTTTAATAATATCAATGGGGTTTAGGTTCGGATAGGATAATTTTTATGAATATCCTATCCGTTGTCATTCCTACTGAAAACTCTTGATTTTTGTGTCATTTTCATTTTCAACGCTTCCATCCTTGCTATGAAACACGATCCATTGCCACACCAAGGCATAAATTTCAATGATTATTATTGAAATTGTATTGTTGTAATACGTTTATTAATTTTAAAACGTAATATAAAATTTTTTTAATTTTTAAATTTTACATTATAAATTTTAATTTTTAATTTTTAATTTTTTAATTAAATATTAATAAATAGCTTAAAAATGACATTTAGTTAGGATTTCTCTTTTATCTCTTATATAAAGTGTAAAATTATTTTATTTACACATAAAAAATTATATTTTTTACGAAGAGAATAATGATTTAATTTACCCATAACTTTTGAGAGGAAATAAAAATAATAACTATGCATGCTGAAATTATCTAAATTAATGTCTAACTGAAAATTAATGATTGAAAATTAGAAGACTTTTATTGTATAAATTTTAAAAATTATGAAAATTTAAATTATATTTTTAAATTAAAAAGTTGCAGTGTAAAATTATATAAATTAAGGTGGGATTATTAAAATTTATCCACACTAAGGTCATTTTTTTTTTTGTCAAACTTGGTAGAATCTATATTATTTTGTATTTGCATTAATTTATATTTTTAAAATTAAGAGTGGGTTTTGCTCTCTCTCTCTATATATATATATGTATAGTTCTAGAATCGATAACATCAATTAGAGATTCAAAAATATTTCATCGTTGAAATAATCTAATTTTTTAATTCAATAAATAAAAAAGAGCTTTCAAGAAAAACTCCATCTGAAAAATAATAATAATAAGGAAGACTAGCTACACAAACTGTCAAAAATTTCTGGAAGGTCAAGTAAAGTTGATGATCTAACTAGACGAAGCAACGACGTCGTGTCAAACGTCAGCACAAGGGAAAATATAAGTTGGAGCGCTTGCCACATCAACCCTGCCCAAACTATCGGCTATTATAATCCCACGTAAACATCACATATTATGATTTTGAATTTATTGGCCAAAAAGCTAGTAATGAATGAGACATTGGCAAATTTTTTTATTAAATTCAATCAACTTTGAAGGCAAGGACAAATGTCCTTGTTCCTTTCTTTTTGAGCCTCTTTACAATATATATATATTAATCCTAAAAAGATAAATAATAGTAAAAAAAATAAATAGATATACCCAAATTCAATACTCTTCCATTTCGATACTCTCTGTATTTTAAAAGTGTAAAAAAATTAATTAAATTATCCATTAATTGGTTCACCGGTTATTTGATTGATATAATAAAATTTAATAAATATAATTATTTTTAAATAAAAGAAAACGAAATAATTTATAATTTTTGACAAACATTGAACCAAGTTGTAATTTATTATTATTTTTTTTATTATTATTTTTCACTTTAACTAACAAGAAATTTGTTGACTTTTAGTGGAATGATTGGATATCTACATAAAATTAAAATTGAGAAATTAAATTATTTTTAAATTAAAAATAACATATTTAATTATAATTTTTACCTTGAAGTCAATTTGTAATTTACCTTGTCGTTTATCTTGTTTTTATCTTCTAGATGGAGCTTGTGGGCAATAGACATCTGGAAAAAAAGTTAATAATATAATATTGATTAAGAAAATTTTCAACACTACGATTGTAAATTAGAGTTATCATGTGAATTCTAGATGGTGAGAAATATTTCAACAATATAGTGATTGCAAATTAATTAGAGTCATCACGTGAGTTCTAGATGGTGGTTTTAATCCATTAAACTATACATATATACGTAATAGTTAATTGTAAATACATTATGATTAAAAAATAATAATATAAATATAAATATAAAACATATAAATATTGCATTAGACCTAAAGTCTTTATCAGCTATATTTGCAAATATTAAATTCAAACATGGCACCAATCCTTTGAGTGTACGTATATAATATTACGTCGACTTCCCTTCAAAACGTGGGGAAGCCAACACATAGAAGAAGTTGCATATACAGCTGCTATTTTCATTTTCAGTGCTAGATTAACACAAACGCATGAATTACTAAATATGTTTATGTGATAATCTCATTCTAAATTAAAAATTAAAATAAAAAAAAAAGAATTTTTAACCAATGGTATCCAGCCATGTATATACATATGTGTAAGTAGAAGTCAAAACACCTAAAAGCCTATGTTTTCCAAGTCGCAGGAGACTGCGCACGTGCTTTATCCATTTTTCCTTCTCGTTACAATGAACATGAGAATTCACCATCAGAACCCTATGCCATATCCACCCCTATTCGATTGCGGGTCATCCAAGTATCTTTTCTTCATCAGCAGAATCTTCTATTCCATTTTTAATCTAATTTTTTTTTATTGTAATAAAAACTTAATCACTTAATTTAGGTTAATCGTAATCTCATAACTAAAAGTATACCATTCACTTGATTTAATAATAAAATAAATAAAATATTATTAAAATTATATTTAAAATAATAAAATTTATAATTTAAATCTTAATAAAAATTAATTATATAAAAAAAAATTTCTGTGAAAAATGATCAATTAGATTAGCTACATCCTATTTGATTTATTTTTCTAATCTATGACACTTTCCAGGAAATGACCTTCCTTGAGATTTTCTCTAATCTAATCACTTTCTAGGAAATCATCACCTTTCACACACGACACATCTGTTCCTCTTTTTTTCCTACTTCCGTACCTCTATATAAACCCTACCAATGATGGTCTACTACATCTGATTTCAATAAAGGCTCATCAGTACTGTCACAATTAGCAAACGATCATTTCTGGGTTCTGCTTAGATTTCTTTTTCTGGTCATGGATGTACTTGGTGTTAACATGAAGGGCAAGAAACAAGCCAGGAGAAGAAGTACTAAAAAGGGTATCAAAGTTGTCTACATATCTAGCCCTATGAAAGTTGAGACTAGTGCCTCAAAATTTAGGGCTCTTGTGCAAGAACTCACCGGAAAAGACTCCGACGCTGCTCGATTTATGGACTTTAATGGTGTTGATAACTCTCCTGAAATTCTCGACCAAAGAACTGTAGATGAGCCAAGATCTTTAGTCCCTTTGATGGACTCTTACAACGAGTCATCGTCTCCTGGTTCCGATTCTATGTTCGAGTCTTTCGATAGATTTTTGCCGCCTATGCAAGGGAGTTTTATGAGCATGTTTCAATCAAATCCTTTCCATGAATCTTCTCTTGAGCTAGATGTGTTTAACTAGAATCTTTAATATAGGTATGTATATGGCTTGTATGAGTCTTGTATGAGCTCTTTCTGTTTTGTCATTCTTCTTTTTGTTATACATATATATATGTAAATTAATCCCAGTTTAGATATTAAGCTTCTCAATATAATTCTGTTTTGTTGCTAATTAATCATGGAAGTTTTCTGGTTAATCAACATGGTTATCCAAGCAAAAGTTATGCCATGAGCAAATGGATAGAATTAATAAATCTTATAGAGAATATTGACAAGGACTTCTGTTATTTTAATAGAATCGTTCCACCTTGTATGAACAGGAGACTCAGTTCATCAAGAAAAATTGCCAAAATAATGTTTATCCTTTTCAATAGAAAATTAAGCCTCTGGTGTTCTCTTATTGAGAATAAGGAGGATGAGATGAAAAGAAAATACCAAAAAGCATTAAGCATCTTCAGTGTGGTCCTCGCTCTAATAACTGGGTATGGATTTGATAGTCTCATGCGCACTTGGTGGTGGTAGCTTTGGGGAAGGAGAAGTTGATGGCTGGCGGCTGAGGTCCCTTCTCTTATCATGTACATACATCAAACGCCCAAACTGACACACATGTGTATGCACATTGGCGGCTATACATTATAACAGATTAATTATATATATGACCACTGTTATTATTAAATAATATTTTTATTGTATTCAGGGCTTTTAGATAAGAGAGGAGCTAGGATTGTAATTTGAAGACTGAAGTGTATAAAAATATCCTTATAAACTACAATATAATGTTTATAAACGTAATTTCATCACTTTTAAGTGATGGCTAAATCCTTCTATTTTACAAGAAATAGATTATTGATATATATATATGATATGTTCAAATAATAATTAAAACAGTCTTTTTGAGTGTGAGAGAAAAGGAAATAAAAATATATTTTTAGTATTTTTTAACTTGAAAACATGTTATAATATATTCATAGTAGATTAAAGGGATTTTTATAAAATAAAATTAAAATTTAAAAGTTTTTTAGTAATAAATTAAAATTAAATGAAAGAAGTAAAGCAAATAATAAAATTTATAGATAAAAATTATTTTCTTAATTATTGTGTAAAACTTAATTAGATAAAAATAAAATGAGATAATACTATTTAATTGTTCTTATACATTATTTAATTTTTTAATTAATTTAATTTCCATTGAGTTTTCGAGGTAAATTTCACCACTGGTCATTAATATGATTTTATATGTATATGTAAATAACTAATGGACGACTAGAGGATGAATTACAATAGACTAATAGCGGCAGCAAGGCCTTTTGCATGGAATTGGACATAAAGATGGTTAAACTAAAATCTGAATTGTAGATTGCGCACAAGAGAAGCCCATCAAAGAGACATCGCTTTCCCCCCTCTCTCAACCACCCTTCTTTCCCTTTCTTTAATTTTTCTTTTGTTAATTCAAGCAAAAGCTCAGTCGGTAAATGCAAATCCAAATCACAAGTTAAAATTATACAGAAAAAAAAAACAAATTTATTTAAGCAAAAATTATAAAATATTATACAAGTGATAATTGATCATGAAATTATTATAAACGGAAATAAGGGGTGGTGATAGTAATTTTATAGTACTCTCTCTCTCATAAAAAGTAGATCATTTTTATAATATAGAGAATATATTTTACATGATTATAAGAGACATATATGTATATATGTATTGGGTACTCTTAATAATTTTTTCATTTTATAACTTAAATAAATAGCAATCTAACTGAATAATAGAAGAGAGGACGTAGCACTTGAAATAGAAGCAAAAGAGTAAACAGAGTAATAATAATAATAATAATTTCTGTGATTTTGTTTGCTCTTTGCTCAAAATTCACAAGCTTTGAGTTAGTGAGTTTCATTATAGCTACTACTGTTGCCACTGAATTTAGAGTGTTCAAAATTATTTTTATAAATAAAAGTATTATTTTAAATATTATTAAAAAAATATTTTATATTTTTATAATTAAAATTTATTAAATTTAATTTTTAATTATTATTTAATATTTTTTAAATAATATACTTAAAAAAATAATTATCTCAACATTAATTTCAATCAAGTCCATTTATTGGGATAGCAATTGCATTATTTGATACTTGCCCAAATTTAGAAATAGATCAGCTGAAAAGAAAATGGTATTTATTCAAAGTAATTTTATAATTTTATTTAATCTTAAGATTCAATAATATATATTTATAATTTTAAATATTTAAATTCATTTAAACACATTTAATTTGTTCACTTTTCTAAATAAAATTTATTCAGTTAGTGCACATTACATATGAGAAAGAAGGGGAAAAAAAAAATTGCAGCCGAAGACGAGATGGGCTGTGCACTGCGTCTGCAAGCAAGCAAGCAAAGCAGGCAGATAAAGCGAGAGAAAAGGGAAAGAAAAAGCGAAGAAAATACTAAAAATTAAATATTTTATTAAAAAATCCATACTATCTATAAAACCCGCACTCTCTCTCTCTCTCTCTCTCTCTCTCTCTAAATCTCTCTGAAGTTTTCACTTTGAACATTTATTTCCTAATTTATGATCATTTTTAATCCTATAATGGATGATGGATCTTCCCTCTTTATCACTTTCAAGATCTTTTAACCTAAAAATTCAATCATTTCTTCCCCCTTTTTTCCCTGATTCAATCGATTTTCTCCGGAAAATTTTCAGAGAGGGAGAGAGAGAGAGAAGGGAGACTAAAACAGGAGGACATTAGAAAATGAAGGTCCCGTGCTGCTCCGTTTGCCAAACAGGGTACAACGAGGAGGAGAGAGTTCCTTTGCTGCTACAATGCGGCCACGGCTTCTGCAAGGATTGTCTCTCACGGATGTTCTCTTCTTCGCTCGATACGACGCTTGCTTGTCCCCGCTGTCGCTACGTGTCACTCGTTGGTAACTCTGTCAACGCTCTCCGCAAGAACTATGCTGTCCTCGCCCTCCTACACTCACCTTCTGCTGCGGCGCCGGCGCCCAACTTTGATTGCGATTACACTGACGATGATGAGAAGGAGGACAATGAGGCGGAAGAGGAGAGATATAGCCGTGGGTCCCACGCATCGAGTTCTGGAGCATGTGGGCCCGTGATCGAGATTGGGGTCCACCAGGAGGTGAAGCTAGTCAGGAAGATAGGGGAAGGAAGAAGGGCAGGAGTGGAGACGTGGGCAGCTGTAATTGGTGATGGGATCCATGGGAAGTGCAAACATCGAGTGGCAGTGAAGAGGGTGGAGGTGGGGGAGGACATGGAGGTGGAGTGGGTGCAAGGGCAGCTGGAGAACTTGCGGCGAGCTTCCATGTGGTGTAGAAATATCTGTACCTTCCATGGGGTGTTTAAGATGGATGGATGTCTAGGTCTTGTTATGGACAGATGCTCTGGGTCTGTTCAATTGGAGATGCAGAGAAATGAAGGCAGGCTTACTCTCGAACAAATTCTAAGGTTTTGCTATGATTTGATTTTCCTGCTTTTGAATGTTAGCATAATTGAGAGTCATTGCACTTTGAATGGTAAAATCTAGTATTTAGAAGTATAAACATCATACAGCGATCCCATGGTAGGAAATTGAGATGAACAGTTGATGATTAAATTAGAAAGATATATTATCCTAAGGTTTTATGCAGTGATCTTTTTCTTTTATTTTCTTCGCCTTCTTCTCTTTTTCTTTTTGTTTTGTACTAGGCATATGGTGATCTAGTTAATTTTCTGCTAAAAGTTGATTTTTTTTTTGTTCTAATTTTTTGGGAAGGAAGACTATGTAACGTATGTGTGTTTTTATGAAACTGAGTTAGAGTGGGGAGCACACATTGCACCCTGTAGTATATAATACACAAATTGCTGGCATGATTCATGAGGCCAAAACAGAGACCTACTTAGTAGTAAATTTTTGAAGGCGATTCTAATAAAGATGTCTGCTGGGTATTTGAATTATTTTCCTTCCATGTAGAAGTCATTGAGTCACATGCATACAAAAAAGTATGAAATTTATGGTGTTGACTAGAGATCAATATAGCCAATTTCATTTTCTGAAGTTACATGAAAAATGTGTGACATTTAGATACACGTTAACCCACTTGATCAATATGGAATCATATTGAGCATGGACTATTTGTTGTTGGGTGGAGTTTGTGACAAATTCATTCCAGTTTCATATAATTGTCCCTCTAGGAATCTTGGTGTACAATGTAAATGCTTTGATCCATTAGAAAAGGACATGAGAAGCTATTCCTTCATTCAGTTTTTGATTACACATTCTCCATCCATGGTTTTTCTCATGATTGAGGGGTATACTATATATCTTTCTGACGTCTAATTAGTGCATTGGAATCTTATTTATTTTATTATGCTCTGCCAAAATAATTGTATGTTGAGGTCAGAATTTGAGAAAGGGAACATTCTGAGAATGATTATATTGATGTGAGGGATAATAATCAAGTGGGGACAGCTTGAAGACTTTGTGTTGACTTCTGCTCTGGGGAAGCCTCATGGAATGGATAGAACAGAAAGAATGATGCTCCTAGATTTGAGTTGATTGAACTAGATAATGATGCTAGGAATTTTCACTGGTTTTGGAAGATTTCAAGTTTTTCTCCCTTTAAACTGGAGCCGCAGAAACAGCTATTAGTGGGAATATCCATTTGTGCTGGAATGTTTGCCCTAATTTTTCATATCAAAGGAAAGAAAGTATTCTTTCAAATGAAGTCTCTAAATAGTACTAAAGCAAGAATTACAAACTAAGAGTTACTTTCTGTCACTTTGTAATCCTAAAAGTTTCATTCACTCTTTGATTAACAGCTGTAATAGCCAGGTTGTAGACTGCAAGAAGAGACAGAATTTTGTATTTAATTTTGTCAAGATCTGCCATCTGCCAAAGACTGCATGGCATCTTCTTGAGCTCTCAACATTACCTGGCAATAAAAGAAATTTTGGATGTGCACTTTATTTTCTTGCTAAGATAAGATATATCTATTGATACAGGACGGCCTGCAGGTTTTTAGAATTAATATTGAAATTTGAGGCTTTGTGAAGGCTAAAATGAGCAGGAATTTAGGCATAGAATTAGAGTTTGTGAGAGGATGAAATTGAGAGGGGAATTTAAACAAGAAGAAAAGACTTCTGGGCTTTGAACTGTAAAATAAAAGGTTTAGGCTTCACGCCTTAACTTCCTTAGGTATCACACCCAAGGTTTCATAGGCATCACACTTAGGGTTGAATTGCATCACTCAACTCGAATTGTAAATGCTAGAATTCTTATTGATCATAACTTTGAGACAACATTACAAACATAGGTATTTATAGACTCAAAAGGTAATCCTAAAGCTTGAAGGATTTGGACTTCAAAACAGGTGGACCTAGGATGATGCGGTGGAAGTAGTGAAAAGAGATTTAATGTCTCTAGATCTTTATGAAAATGTAGCCCTGAATGGGTTAGAATGGAGGAAAAGGATCCATATAACCAACCTTAACTAGTTTGGAATTATGGCTTTTTGGAAAACTGTGTGGTAATAGTGCATGGCTCTCTCACACACACATGCATACTTGATAGTTAGTGGTTGCACAATTTTTAGAAAGATAACAAAGAGGATGCCAATCATGTACATTAGATATAGAGAAATTTTAGTCTCTTCACAATAACACATCATCACATTCTAATCTCTTTTTCAACTAGTTGTTGATTCTTAATTTCATATGACAAATGCTTTCTCTCTTATTTTTTTATGGGGGAGAGAAAGAGAAGGGGGGGGGGGGGGGGATGAGGGGTTGTTTATATGCGTGCATGCATGTTCAATGAACTCATACATAAACTCAAATATCAATACCATGTGTCACATAGAATTTGGCTACGTTTGCCTCTGTATGTCTGTTGTTACTCTCCTTAGGAACAAGATGCCATAAATCGACATGCACTATGCAAATAATGCAAAGAATTTTCAGATTGGCTTTTGAAAGGTCCTTAATCTACAGTAAATACATTACTTTCAGAAGCAATTCTCAACAGAGGTGTGTTTTGTGTGCCAACAGAGGTTTCTTTGTTCTCGTTTTTGATATGGAAGAAAGAGGGGTGGAATGTTGATGGAAGTTAAAATTTTATGAGGAGGTGAAATAAAAGGAAGGGCAAGGAAGCAATGAGGGAGACTATTAATTTGTGATTCTGGATGGGAAATGAATTTTGCAAACCTCGGAGGGAACGAGAATAGAAGGATAATATATAACTCCGCTTTTGAAAATGTCATAAATCTGTTAGAACTTTTTGATATCTCTTCACATTAGTAGTGAAATGAAGTTGTAGTATTTGACACTTTTCTCCATTTCTATGTGCAAAATTTGAGGATAAAAGAGCAATGGAATTATCTTAGGCAATAATGGGCCTTCCTCAGCATTTAATTTATACTAAATTAACTGACTCTTTAATCAATATAATTGAATGATTAAACATCCTAAATTTCAGATATGTTACTAAAAGATACTGCAAAATAAACTTATTTTGAGGCTTTGAATAATATTATGAGCTGGCTATGGCTATTGTTGTGATGTTGCATTCATTTGCCACCTGTAGATATGGGGCTGACATAGCACGAGGGGTGGCTGAACTGCATGCAGCAGGTGTTGTTTGTATGAATATAAAACCATCCAATCTTCTCTTGGATTCAAGCAGTCGTGCCGTGGTTTCTGATTATGGACTTGCTGCAATTTTGAAGAAAACTGCCTGCCGGAAAGCTCGATCAGAGTGCGAGTCTGTGAAAATCCATTCATGTATGGACTGTACAATGCTTAGCCCACACTACACAGCTCCAGAGGCATGGGAGCCAGAGAAGAAGTCATTGAATTTATTCTGGGACGATGCAATTGGTATATCTGCAGAGTCAGATGCCTGGAGTTTCGGTTGTACATTGGTAGAGATGTGCACAGGCTCCATCCCGTATGTGGAGTAACTTATTATTGTTCTAGTTTCGTCTTTATTCATTTCTGAATTTCCCATATAGGGTACAAATCTCTCAGTATTCAAGTTGATGTTCATTGTGCAGGTGGGCCGGTTTAAGTGCTGAGGAAATTTATCGAGCTGTTGTCAAGGCTCGAAAGTTGCCTCCACAATATGCAAGTGTAGTGGGTGTTGGAATGCCTAGAGAACTGTGGAAGATGATTGGAGAGTGCCTGCTGTTCAAGGCATCAAAAAGGCCAAGTTTTAATGCAATGTTAGGAATATTTCTTCGTCATCTGCAAGAATTGCCACGCAGCCCTCCTGCAAGCCCTGATAAGTAAGAATTTCAAAGTTTTGATCTTGGAATTTTATCCTTTTCATTTTCTTGTTGGTCGGAGTGTGATGGGCTTGTATTCTGATTGGTCGTGGGAAGAAACAATATTGCAATATGCTGTCTTGTGTGCCTGCATGTGTGTGTGAGAGAGCTTGATTTTCTTGAAAAATTTTTTGTGTGACTACAGTAGCTTTGCAAAATATACTGGATCAAATGTGACAGAACCATCTCCCACATCTGATTTGGAGGTCTTTCAGGACAATCCTAGCCATTTGCATAGGCTAGTTTCAGAAGGGGATGTACATGGTGTGAGGTTGGTTTACTCAGCACATGCCATGTTGCTCTCTACTTGAATAAACTAAGGTTTCAACCTTATTTCCTTGACCTGTTTTCCCAATTTTTCTTTTTCTTTTTTTCCTTCTTAATTTGCAGAGATCTGCTTGCAAAGGCTGCATCAGGAAATGGTGGTGGCTCAGTATCTATACTGTTAGAAGCACAAAATGGTGATGGGCAGACTGCTCTTCACCTGGCTTGTAGACGTGGCAATGCAGAACTTGTAAGGGCTATATTGGAGTACAGACAGGCAAATGTGGATGTTTTGGATAAAGATGGCGATCCCGCACTTGTTTTTGCTTTAGCTGCTGGATCTCCAGAATGTGTTCGTGCCCTTATTGAAAAAGGATCTACTGTTAGATCTAGGTTGAGAGATGGCTTTGGTCCATCTGTTGTTCATGTTTGTGCCTACCATGGCCAACCTGATTGTATGCGTGTAAGTCTTCAGTTGATAAGTTACAATTTTTCGGTTATTCTATTGTGCTTCTTCCTGTTGAAATTGGTTTAAAACAATGTCAGGAGCTACTATTGGCTGGAGCTGATCCCAATGCAGTGGATGATGAAGGTGAGACAGTCCTGCATAGAGCTGTTGCCAAGAAATATACAGATTGTGCAATTGCTATATTGGAAAATGGAGGCTCTAGGTCAATGGCCATTCAGAATTCAAAAAATTTGACGTAAGTCTGGAGTAGGTTTTATATTCATCTTTCCCCCCCTATGTAATATGAATGACAAAGGGAAAAGTGTGTTTACAATGAAAAGTTTATATCTCACATTTTGTGTGTCTTTGGAGGTTGTTTGGCGAGGTTGAAAACCCCCTATGTAATATGAATGATGAAGGGAAAAGTAAGTTTACAACGAAAAGTTTATATCTCACATGTTGTGTCGTTGGAGGTTGTTTGGGGAGGTTGCAAGGTGATAGCAAGAGATTGTAGTGCATGTAGCTGCCACATTGTTATTGTCCAGAAACTGAAAGTTGACCTGCTCCTGCAGGGCATTATTGTTGCATTGTTTTTACTTAGCATATTTTGCAGTGGAGTGCATGTAGACGCCACATTGTTATTGTCCAGAATCTGAAAGTGTGACCTGCCCCATAGGGCATAATTGTTGCTTTGTTTTTGCTTGTCATGTTGTTCTTTCTGAGGTTATTTTCACTTCACCATTGTGATTATGAAGTGTACTGAATGTTAATATAGTGAAGCTAGTTTTGGAGGTTGCCCCTAGAAATGCTTTCTTTCTATAGGACAATTCTGGTGTACGCGACTGAAGTTTTATCCTATTTATGTTTGCTTTGGGTATATTTTCTGCTCCACCTCCAGTATTCTTGTTTTGATTCTCAATTCACAGGCCATTGCACTTGTGTGTTGCAACATGGAATGTGGCTGTTGTGAAAAGATGGATGGAAGTTGCTTCCCCAGAAGAAATTGCTGGTACAATTGATATACCCAGTCCAGTTGGAACTGCATTGTGTATGGCAGCTGCTGTGAAGAAAGATCATGAAATTGGTAATGCTTGAATCTTAATATTGTCTAATTTATTAATGATGTCAATAATCAAATTTAATTTGTTGGAACCATTGTTTAAAAAGTCAATGTGTTAGTCTGTATTTTAATCAATTTTGGTTTCTCTTGGGGTAGTGGGTGATAAAAATTGATTCTCTCTTTCTATTTTGTACTTTTCTTTACACGTGATGCTAATTTGGCTTTTAAGAATAGCCAAACAGGAGTGATTTAATGATTGTTATTGTTTGAGTTCCAATATCATTTATTGTATGGATCAAGTTTTTAATTTTATGGTGCCAATTAACTCACTAAAGGTCTGCATAGAAAGTCTCTATAGAATTTTATGGACAGTCAAATTATCTAAGGTGGATCAGGTTATTAGATAATGTTGTTGGAATATGTTTACATGTTATATGGGTTTGGTTGTAT
Source organism: Hevea brasiliensis (assembly GCF_030052815.1). NCBI lineage: Eukaryota > Viridiplantae > Streptophyta > Magnoliopsida > Malpighiales > Euphorbiaceae > Hevea > Hevea brasiliensis. Next base: position 108,091,781 of record NC_079498.1, read on the forward strand.
TAGATTTTAATTTTCTAGATTAGCTTCGTAAACTTACCAATTTAGTTGCTAAGTGTCATTAAATATATCATGCATCAAACCATGTGGTTTCATTCTTCATTTGTGGAACAAGGGTATTTGGTACTGTTTAAATGGGTATTTTTTCACCCTCCTGGACTTCTGACCTCTTTAAGTTTTTCTTTCTCAGTTCTATTGCTCTCTGTACATTTTGCTTTCATTAATTTTCACAGTTTGTTTAAATCATATAACCACTTGATATTATATTATTTCCTTTTATATAACTTTTCTTTCTGCCAATTTCATGTAGATGGGAGAGAATTGGTACGGATATTGCTTGCTGCAGGAGCAGATCCAATGGCCCAAGATGCACAGCATGGGCAAACAGCCTTGCATACTGCTGCAATGGCGAATGATGTTGAATTGGTCAAGGTAGGCTATATTAGCTTTCATACTGCATATGAGTGCTCTATCAATATTTTTGTTAATCATAGGAGGGCTTTTTTTTTATTTAAATATATCTACAATTTTTCAATAGATTATTCTTGAAGCTGGAGTGGATGTGAACATTCGGAACATGCATAATACAATTCCTCTTCATGTAGCATTAGCCAGAGGGGCAAAGTCATGTGTTGGATTGCTTTTATCTGCTGGGGCAAGTTGTAATCTGCAGGTATTGTACTCGCTTTCTTTCTAAATTCTGCTAATGCATTGGACTCGGATGACCTTCTGATCTACTGTTCTTTTAAGGTGAACTATTATATTAGGTTGATCTCCTTGTGCTTTTCATGCATGCTTATGCAAATAATTGGAAACTCAACCATTGAATTGTTATTATTAGGATGATGAAGGTAATAATGCATTCCACATAGCGGCAGATAGAGCAAAAATGATACGTGAAAATATTGAATGGCTCATCATTATGCTTAGAAATCCCGATGCTGCTGTAGATGTTAGAAACCACAGGCAAGTGCCAGCTATTGACATTGCCTCTTCCTGTCTCTGCAACTTTATTCTAAAGGATTCTCATCCTATTTAAATTTTTATGTCATCAACTCTTGACTCTATTATCATTTCCTTGAGATATGAGAATTAAAGTGTTAAGAAGGTAAATGTGAAGTTTCAAATATTACTGATTTGATTTATACATATGTCTCTTTACAGTGGGAAGATATTACGTGATCTTTTGGAGGCCCTACCTCGGGAATGGATTTCAGAAGATTTGATGGAGGCACTTATGAATAGGGGAGTTCATCTCTCACCTACAATGTAAGCGCAAAACTTCATATTATTGTGCTGTCATGGATTATATAATTGTGATACTAACTTTTTATGCAATTTAGATTTGAAGTAGGGGATTGGGTGAAGTTCAAGAGAAGTGTCACAACTCCTAGACATGGCTGGCAAGGTGCTAAACATAAAAGTGTAGGCTTTGTGCAAAATGTTGTGGACAAGGACAATCTCTTTGTGTCATTCTGCACTGGAGAGGCTCGTGTGTTGGCAAGTGAAGTTTTGAAAGTGATTCCTCTAGACAGGGGACAGCATGTCCAGCTCAAACCAGAAGTCAAAGAGCCGAGGTATGGTACATCACTGTTGTGAACTTTATTAATTTGAGTTAGTGTAGTGCATATATAAAATGTTCTAAAATTGTCGTGGTTACTGCTACTCAATTCACTGGAAAATGTCTATTGACCGTACGGATTGTGTTTAGCTCAATCATGAGCATATTATTTTTAGCATTGACTAGCTGTTAAATTTATTTCTGCAACATAAACTGGAAAAGACTTGAGAATCTCGACTTCTAACTCAGAATTCTGATGTCAAATGATAAAAGGCTTCCTATAGACTTGAAAGGCACGTATAGAAAGACAATGTACTTTGGATATGTAGCATCTCTACCTTGAGAACCATTGCATCTAAATTCCTAAAAATGCCTTTTACAGTTTCATGCCTGTAATACTATATGAAAACTTAATGGTTTATTCTCAAATTGTACAATGTAATTGAAAGAATCTTGTTTATAGTCATTTTAAGTTAGTAATAGCTTTATTTTTTCTCACAATTTAGAATGACTGAAAATAGATTTTGTCATCCACTTATATTGGTGTGATTTGTAAATAGATAACTGAGTTCTTTTCACCTTAGGAAGATACTAAATAACCAATGAACAAGTTTGCATATTTTCTTTGCAATGTTAGTGACGGCATCTTCTATTTGGTTTAGTTGTCTCAAATCTCAATCCTCCATCACGTGCACCCACACACCCACATATGGTAAATTTGGAGTCAGTAGTTGTTAGGAACATTTTAGTTTAAGTGGGACTTAAATTAAACTTTTTTTTTGGTCCCTCTATTCCTGCAAAAAAGTGTGAAAACAATGTTTAATTAGAAGGAACACTGTAGGGTTGCAAGTTAAATTTGCTGACTGAAGTTAACAAAGATTAATTTTGGGGTAACTGAAATTATTGAAGAGCTCTGATATCTTTATCACACATGCACAAAAAACACAAAATTGATTATGAGGCATGGAAGTTTGGTTCTCATTCGTTCTATAGTCTGTAAAGTCTTGTGCATGTCATTGTAGTGTAAAACAAATATAGAAGCAACCACTGGGAACTTCAAAAAATTTGGAGAAAAGCAGTTCCTGGAGAACAAATTTAACTGGAAAAGCTTATACATCTCACTGGATTAATTTAAGGGGGGATATGTTATTAAGTTTCTAGTAGGTATTGGCTAATGTGTCATGCCAAACTGTTGTAAATGAAGATAATTCTAGGATTAAAAAGGTTAGATAAGTGTGCGTATTATTTCAGAGACATTTGCTGCTATTCTAACTCAGTGTCATCGTGAATGACTAATGGATGCATTCTCTATAAGGAAACATAATATGACTTTTCCTGAGGTGGTGTAGTCAGTCATATAATGTTGTGCAGTTTTGCGGTACTAAAGTTATGTGAAAGCATAATTACTGTCAGCTTTTAAGAACATGCTTGTTTAAAACTATGGAATGGATTTTCAATTCCATGAATAAGTTGTGTTTGGAGAGAAGGATGACTAGTCTTGTTTGCTACTAGATTTGGCTGGCGCGGTCAATCACGTGATAGCATTGGAACTGTTTTATGTGTTGATGATGATGGGATTCTGCGTGTTGGGTTTCCGGGAGCGTCTAGAGGATGGAAAGCTGACCCTGCAGAAATGGAAAGAGTTGAAGAATTCAAGGTTGGTGAATGGGTTCGTATCCGCCCCACTCTCACAACAACTAAGCATGGATTAGGATTGGTAACACCAGGGAGCATTGGCATAGTGCATTGTATTAGACCAGATAGTAGTCTATTGTTAGAGTTGAGTTATCTCCCAAATCCATGGCATTGTGAACCAGAGGAGGTTGAGCCTGTTGCCCCTTTCAGGGTATGACTGAAATTTTGGCCTTTTCCTTTTCATGGATAGCATTAATTTTTATTTTAACTAGTTAAATTATTTATTCTTTTTTTTAATCCAAAGAAAATAATGAACCAATCTGTCCTTTGTTTTTACAGATTGGTGACTGTGTGTGTGTGAAGCGATCTGTTGCAGAACCTAGATATGCTTGGGGTGGTGAGACCCATCATAGTGTTGGAAGAATTAGTGAGATAGAGAATGATGGTCTCCTCATAATAGAAATACCAAATCGACCTATCCCCTGGCAAGCTGACCCATCTGACATGGAAAAGGTTGAGGATTTCAAGGTAATATATTTGTTGTAATTCATAGCCTTGCTGTGATTCATCTGCAATATGGCAATTTTACCTTGTGGTAGATTATTCATAGTCATGCTTAAGTTAATCCATGGTAGAAGACTTATTGGATATCTGTTTGCATAAATGTCTCATCCTCTTTGATCAGGTTGGGGATTGGGTGAGAGTGAAGGCTTCAGTACCCTCTCCAAGCTATGGATGGGAGGACATTACACGGAACAGCATTGGGATAATTCACAGCTTGGAGGAGGATGGTGATATGGGTGTTGCCTTTTGTTTCAGGAGCAAGCCTTTTATTTGCTCTGTGACAGATGTGGAGAAGGTGCCTCCTTTTGAAGTGGGGCAAGAAATACATGTCTTGCCTTCTGTGACTCAGCCACGACTGGGATGGTCAAATGAAAGCCCCGCAACTGTTGGAAAAATTGTTAGAATTGACATGGATGGGGCTTTGAATGTATGCATGCTTAACTTTGATCTTTACTGTTAGTTATTTTAATTTTGCATTGTGGAAGCTGTTCGTCCTAAATTGTTGAGACCTGCAATTATTTTATTTAACAACCTGTTGCAAGTTATAGGATTCTGGATCAATGTGCTACATGCTGAAACATTATTGCATAATTGGTTATGTGTTTTTTAGTTGTCCCAATGTGCATTCAGCACCATATATTGGTGTAAAATGCATTGTGATCGGAAGCTGCAATGATTGTAGAAGCAAACCACATGCATTGCTAGTATTATTCAGCAGAGTCTTCTTTCTCTGTAGTTAAAGTTATATGGATTTTACTGTTATGAAAATCATTTCCCAGCTAGAAAGGAAAAGGAGAAAAAATCATGTTAATCAGGAATATTTTATTTGTATGTAGGTGAAGGTTGCTGGCAGACAGAGCTTGTGGAAAGTTTCTCCTGGAGATGCAGAGCGGCTCTCAGGATTTGAAGTTGGTGATTGGGTACGTTCAAAACCAAGCCTTGGAACTAGACCAAGTTATGATTGGAATAGCATTGGGAAGGAAAGTTTGGCTGTTGTGCATAGTGTACAAGAGACAGGTTACTTAGAGCTGGCTTGTTGTTTCCGTAAAGGAAGGTGGATTACTCATTACACGGATGTTGAAAAGGTTCCATGCTTCAAAGTGGGGCAGCATGTTCGGTTTAGAACTGGATTAGTTGAGCCGAGATGGGCTTGGAGGCATGCGCTGCCTGATTCTCGAGGCATAATAACCACTGTTCATGCTGATGGAGAAGTGAGGGTTGCTTTCTGTGGTTTGCCAGCATTGTGGAGGGGAGATCCTGCCGATCTTGAGATTGGACAGATGTTTGAAGTGGGAGAATGGGTCAGACTGAAGGAAGATGTGGTTAACTGGAAGTCTATTGGGCCAGGCAGCATTGGTATCGTACAGGGTATAGGTTATGATGGGGATGAATGGGATGGAAGCATTTATGTTGGCTTTTGTGGGGAACAAGAAAGATGGGTGGGACCCGCTTCGCACGTTGAAAGAGTAGGAAGGCTCATAGTTGGACAGAAGGTTAGGGTAAAACTCTCTGTGAAACATCCGAGATTTGGGTGGTCAGGCCACAGTCATGCAAGTGCTGGAACAATATCGGCAATTGATGCTGATGGAAAACTGAGAATATATACTCCTGTAGGTTCGAAAACTTGGATTCTAGATCCTTCAGAAGTGGAGCTGGTGGAGGAAGAGGAGCTTCACATTGGAGACTGGGTGAAGGTAAGGGCATCGGTATCAACACCAACACACCACTGGGGAGAGGTGAATCACTTTAGCATTGGAGTGGTGCATCGGATGGAAGATGGGGAATTATGGGTTGCATTCTGCTTCATGGAGAGGCTGTGGCTTTGCAAGGCATGGGAAATGGAAAGGGTTCGGCCATTCAAAGTGGGGGACAAAGTGAGAATTAAGGAAGGGATTATAACACCACGGTGGGGGTGGGGAATGGAGACTCAAGCAAGCAAAGGCTGGGTAGTTGGTGTAGATGCAAATGGTAAGCTAAGGATTAAGTTTCAGTGGAAAGAAGGGAGGCCATGGATTGGAGATCCAGCTGATATTGTTCTTGATGAGAGTTGAGCTGTTAATGGAGGTGCTGGATGAAGATCTCCTTGTGCTCTGTGCTTCTTTCAGTTCTGCCCTCAAACCAAAGGACCTCGGCCTCTTGCTACTTTTGAGAGGCAACTTGTTTCAGCCGCTGTACAGTCCAGTATGCTTGAAACTCCACATTTGACTGCAGCAGCTTCCTTAACAAAAGAAATTTGTTTATCGTTAATGAGCAGAAGACACGTAGAGTCAGATAGTGGGACCATGCAGAAAATTGGCTTGCCTTACTGTTAATTATAGGAGATGACGAACCGAAATCGGCAAGAAAAAGAGAGTTGCAGCCATTCATATCTCATTGATGCTGTTAGCTGATAAGCTTTTTGACGTATATATCATTTATATGTAATTTGTACAAATTGAACCTTACATAAATCTTGCGAGTTGTTGCCCTTCTCAAGTTATTTTGGTGCTTTGCAATGCATTGCATGTACCTTGACAGCGTTCTCGGCAATTTCTTAGCGTTGATATATATATATATATATAATTTTTTTTTTGGTCCTTTTTCACCCCTGTTGTCAGCAAGAGAACCATGCACAGGTGGCCAAGTGCTAAACAAGTTTCATCAAGATGAATAGTGATTAGCTCTTCAATTCCTTTTTAACATTTTTGATAGTATAATTGTGGGGAAAGTGTAAGGCCTTTCAATGGCCTAAATTCTAAATAAAATGATACACCAACAAGGAACAAATGGTGATGGATTAAAATGCCAAGAGGTCAGTAACATGAAACAGGACTCTGAAAACATAAAAAAAAAAAAGCTAGGTAATCCTAAAACTTTGCAACTATTCTGATTCTCTGAAGAGATGAAGAAAATTGCAGCAACATCTATCAAGAATCTGTGAGCATAAAGTTTTGCTTTATGCACACAGAAAATCAATCTTCATTAAGTGGATTGTTTGCAGTAGTTTACATCTTATCTTCAAGCCATATAGAGAATTGCTTCAGAGCCTCTTCCATCCATTTATGTCGGCAATTCTCAACTGCTTCAGATATAGTCAACCAACTTCTCGTTCTGGTGCTCTGTTCTGGCCATGACTGAAGCTCCTCCTTGACAAACAAAGCAAACATTGAAGCTTTACATAGACCTTCCGGGCAACACTCATCTTGGAGTGTTTTACTCTTGAAGTGATAATTCCCTATGAAATCCTGAAACCCGGAGATACAAATAAGAGTTGGATCCATTAGACTCTAAACCCAAAGATGCAAAAACAATTACGTAAATCACCCAACTGACGTCAAAACCTAAAACCTATTATTTAGATTCACTGAGGCTATCTCAGCTAATACAACCACACAAATGCCAAGCATAGGTAAAGCTGCCAAAATAACACAGAAGGATATCAAAGGTGTCTTCCTTGCATAATTGTCTAATCACTGTGCGTGGAGCTTTTGTGTGTACTGGCAAAGTCAAATACTCCAGAACCTCAGATTAGGCAGTTCAATTCCATAATGTGACCGATAAATGCAGAAGAAAAGACAAGACAAGAAAAGCGACCAACTTTTTTTTCCAAACCTTGAGGAAAACATGTCAAATTAATTTACACTTGCTAGTCAACTTTGCAGAAATGAAACCTTTCTCTCAAATTAATTCTAAAACATATCCATAATTGTTGAATCAAAGAGAGTTCATGCATTTGTTTGCAAAAAAAAAAAATGTTCCAGAGGCTTCCTTCACTTTGTCATACATTCTGGTTGCAGCTAAAATTTATGTAATTAACATGCTAACAGAAAGCTTGTGGAGAATACTTTAACAGAACTATTATCAGTATTTTAAAAAGTTGCCTCTTTTGCTGGATTTTTGTTAATAAAAAAAACCAATTAAGATAAATAGAAGCATTATACAAGCAATTACTATACATGAAGATCAGAAATCAAATACCATAAAACAAGATGTTCATCCAGCTAGACAATGAAATGGGTGAAACACTTGAATGCCAAACGAATTTCAAAATTTTAAGATATAGAGAAGTTATAAAATTATCACTGAATTATTATCCGCATCAGATAATCACAAAAAGAAAAAGGGAGTAAATCAATATAAACAAACTCTCACCATTAGGTCGCCTCGAACTCCAGCTTCTTCGATGGCTTCCCTCACTGCAGCCTCTTTAACAGTTTCATCATTCTCCCACCCTCCCTACAAGTAAATTTAAAAAAGAAAAAAGAACAAAAATTACAAAATGTAGCATTTTATAACTTCCTTGAGCATTAAAGAAAAAAAAAGGGATTCTAGTTGAAACTTATCCTTGTATACACAAACAGAAACTTCCAAGTGACTGGATTTAACCACCTGATATCATCCCACTTTAGCTCTTTGATACTTTGTCAGGGAACAATTTAGGAGGATTGAAAGTGGATGGAAATTAGCTTTTATCCTCTTGTTAGGATAGGATGGATTAAAAATGTAAGGAAAAAGAATCATGCGAAAATAGTTTTACGATGGAAAAGTTACAATTTTATCTTTTATCTTCATGGTTAAAGATTTTGTTGCCATGATTACAATTTTCTTCATTTTACCTCCATTACCTTCCAAATTTTTGGAAGAAAATTTTTTAGGGCTTCATGTGCAATTTTATCTTCATTATCTTTTCACCTACTTTCCTTCTTCTTCCAAAATGGAAAAATGCAATTTTTCCAAAAGTTTCTCCCCCTTTTTCTTTCCCCCCATTTTTCTCTGTCTAGCATAATGTAAAAGCTAGGTTTCAAGATCCAAAACATGTAATGGATTAACATGGGCAGTGATTCTTCAAACATCTAGCCAATTTCACAAATAAAAGGAACGAAAGTAACTACCCTTCCCATTTGCAAGACATGCATGAGCAGTGAGCACACCCATACCAGATTACAATGCATGTGCTGATATGTCAGAATGATTTTTATAAATCTCAAACAGCACAACTGATCTTATAATTACTTCTGAAACTCGACTATATTGAATGCCTAAAAAACAGAGGTCTGTCTCAAAAAGCATCATTTATCAAAAGCACATTCACCACAATGACATGTTGCTGTGTACAGGCACATGTCCACCTCTATTATGCTCCAACTACAGTTCACTAAAAGTGGCCTGAGGTTAGTTTATATACTGAGCCAAAAAATTTAACCATCAATATGAAATCAGTATTTGTGCACCATGCATAACTGGCAAATGACAAAACAGCAAATTTTCTAAGCTTCTACGTATTGACCAAGAAGCTCTCCCACCATTTATTTTGGTACATTATCATTCGTGTTTGCTAGGTAATAGTGTCACAGTGTAACAGTTTGCAACTTAAAACATTATCTCAATCAAAACTTGATAATTACAGAAAAACAAAATAAAAGGAAGAACAGGACTTTCATAGTAACAAGGCATATACATTTTACCTTTGGAAAAAGGAGGCCTGGTCCACTAGTTGAGTTGATCATAAGAACCTCAACAAGCTTCTCAGCCTCAGCATCATCATTTTCATCGTCATTTCTATACCTAAAAGGAATACACCTGCCAATATAATCTGTAGAGTTAGTGACTCGAGATCAAACAACAGTGAGCTTTTGCACCATCGATCAAAAGCATCAGCAACATTCTCAGTTCTCACAGGCAATACAAAAATGTTTCGGCATAAAATTTAAGTTTATCAGTTATCACTACATAGTTCCCAACTACAAGCAAACACAATAACATGAATTCACTGAATAAAAAGATATCACTATCCAAACAGCACATACAGGAAGTCCAATAGGAAAATGTGAAGGAAAACAAAGAACCTTAAAAGGAATAAACATTGTTTGACTATCCCCCTGTTTGGAATCTAGAATTTTATAAGAATTTAATTCAATTAATTTATTTTTATCAATTCTCGTGTTTGGAAAGAAATAATTCAATTCCTTTTAACTTTAAAATAAATTTTATTTTAAAAAAATAAAAATTAAGCATGATTGTACAAGATCTCAATTGAATTCTTTCCTTGCAAATAATTTATACCAAACAAAATCTATAGGATTGGTATTTCTTTATATGTAGTATTCGATAACATTAGAAAATAGAAGAGAATCAAATATGAGAGAGGTGAAGAGAAATTGGAGGAAGTATCCCTTTTAAAATAAAGACGATATTCTGTTTCCTTGATGTTCATGCATAGAGGGTCAAACTCAAAACATTTAACAGAGTTAGTATAATCTAACGAGCGCTGCCATCCCAAATCCCCTTCTAGAAGAATATGCTCAACAATTCCTTAACAACTAACTTGTAAAACCCTCCAAATGAATTCATCCTACAATCAAGTACATCACCTCATCAAAGTCAATAACCCTCCACAAACCCCTTCCCCCTTCTTCCCCCCCAGCCACAAAAAAAAAAAAAACAGAGAAACAAATGAAAGAACCAGGTCCCACCAAATACCGGTTAGAAAGAATAATATAACCCAAAATGGCCAATTACAGTAGGAGAGAAAAGAACCCTTTAAATCCCCATAAAGAATAAAAAAAAAAAAAGGTACCATTCGAACAACAGAGTGGAAAAACACATCATTAAACCAATCCAATCTGTCAAGCTCTTACTAAGAAAAGCTAAAAGACAACCCTTTTACAAGTGACAATGACATTATCGAACATTTGACAATCTCACAAATCATCATATACATACACACACATATACCTATGCGAATACAAATACAAATACAGATATAAAGATATAATTTTAGAGGACAGTATGAAATACCCAGCGACAAGGCGACAACCGCCCTCGTACCGCTGCTGATGTCGACCTGTGCGGGCCACCAATTCAGACATACTACGAAACGAATCCTTTCCCTTCTCAAAACCCAGTTTCTTTATTATCAACAAAATTGATCATCGCGCCCATTGGCTGGCTCTACTGCAAATCTGACAAATGCTTATGCATGCACTGGATAATATCTCCGGCATTGCTAGTCCAGGCGTCGACGGTAGAGATTAAAGCAACGTGACATGATCTAATGGCTGCAGAATTTTCCTTTTTATGGTGATTGCGTGTGCATTTAGGTTTGGTCGAAGAAGAGGAAAAATGAAAAATTTTTTTTTAAAGAAAAAAGAGAGATTTTTTTATTTTCCTTTTTAAGATATTGGAGAGAAAGTAGAGCTGTTTAGAGAGAGGAGCGAGAAAGGGGGCTTAAAAAGGTGAAGCGCATGAAACGGATCGGATCGGACGGTGGGGGTGGTCAAAGTCACGTGGGGTGGTGGGGTCAATCAGCAGAAAGGCTTCGGCTACAGCCAACTGCGTTGTTATAACTGTAATTATCAGCTCACATCTCTCTCTCTCTCTCTCTCTCTCTCTTCAGAGCCGCTTTTTTATTTTTTATTTTTTTTAATATCCCTTATAAGTGCTTCTAACAATATATATCTTCGTATTTTGATATTTTTCATAATTAAATTTTATTTTTAAATATATTTTTAATTCAATAAAATTTAATAGTCTTATTTTTTATAATTAAATTAAAGTAATTATTTCGAATATTATGTAATGAGATGGGAAATTTATAAATTAAAATTTTCTTTGAAAAGATTAATATTTTATGAGTTATGGCTCAGAGTTTCTATTAATGTATTTTATAAATGAAAAAAGTCAATTTAGGATGCAAAGGCTAGATAGGTCAAAATGTAAAACGCGAATGTTATAAAATACGAACTAATCATTCATGGGGTCAAATGCAGTGGGCTCAGTCAAATTCAGCCTACTCAATGTTTACAACATTTATATGATGGGTATATTTGGCCCTCGTAATTCATGGGCTAACCCAAGGTTTGATATTGGCAAATTTGCTTGGCCCAAAGTTCAACATGTTAAGCTTCAGTGGCCAAGAATCCAAAATCTGCGGAAGATAGCTAAGCTGCCTATGAAAGGAAAACAGAAAACCGGAACCTTCATTGCTTCAATTTCTGGAACATTTACCAAGCAAGGCTAGTGCTTGAGAATTTAGCTTGGTGGGTGTTTTTGCATAATTACTTATTGGGTGGAAGGATATACTGATTCAATGTTTTTCTATTTGGAAGTTCATTTGACAAGATGGAATGATCTCATTTTTAATAGCTCTGAAGTCATCGGTGAATTGGTCCAATCTATAGCTTTTGGTGAGGAACCATTCAAGAAAGACTCAAATATTTATATGAACACCAGGGAAAGTTTCCCCTTGTATATGAACGACTAGGGACAGTCAATCTTCTTCCTTATCTCGTTAATCCACCATGATCCTTTTCTCTGTGTTCTCCTGAACCTTTCAGAATACCACCTTGACTCGGTGAAACTTTAACTGTTTTCTTCTGCAGGAATTCCAACTCCAGTGGAATGATTCCAAGTGCTATGATTGGGAATGACGACAAGATCGAAGAGTAGCAAACTCCATTAACTGGGAATGACGACAAGATCGAAGAGTAGCAAACTCCATTAACTGGTGGAACTTTGGCACTGCAAACTCCATTTTAGGTAGAATTGGCAAAAAAAAAAAAAAAGGACCAATTACACAGCGATCATAAGACTCGATTAGCACATATCAGAATTCCCTCTTCTTCCTTTCTAATTCACCTTCATAGTTAAGCCTGAATCACGGGTCTTAACAAGACAGTTGCATAGTTGTTTAATTAAGAATTATTCTATGATATTTTTTGTATTTGCAAAATTCATTCTTTGATCGGTTCTGTTTCTAATATGGTTTCCTTGAATTGGTTCAGATAGCCTTGCAAAGTTTCCAGTCCAAACATAAAGAAAACTCAATGCTTGGAAAACAAATGTCAGCTTCTGTTTGCCTTAGTAATGAGAATTCTGACGGCCAAGTTGACAGGAATTAACCTTGGTTATTGAAATCTGATTTGTCTCACAATAACACGCAACCCTTAATCTGGTTATGCATGGGGTACGGTTATTAGCGATTGAGAGCAAATTTTGTTTCCTTTTAAATGAAGAGTCTTGATGCTTTGACAGATAATAGATTGTTGCAACAGGGTGAGCTTATGAAAGTGTAACAAGAACTTAGTCCTGGAATTTTCCTTCTACAGGATTCATGGGTGGGGTAAAAACTCAACCTTAGAACTAATTTTGACATTCCACTCCTAAAAGCTATTTGGTATTGGACTTGGTGGATATAAGATTAAGCTTCGTCAGAACAAGTTTAGGTTGGGCGTAGTTTATATTTTGGACCTGATATGTGAACATTCTCAGGACATCCCAGAGTCTTAATTTTATAGTATTCTAAAATAGAACAGCGTCGCGCTTAACAAAAACAATAATCACACAGATTAAAACATCAATTTTGATAAATATGGCTGCATTACTATTTGAATTATTATTGAAAGGAGGCGGATCTTCTCTCTCATCCTTTTAGAGAGAGAAATTTCTTCTTGTTTTTGGGTGATTTCTGAAATTAAAGGCCTCCCTCTTGCCAAACTTCCGTTGGCTGTTTCCTTCCCTCAGTCATTGTTTTGTTCAAGGAAGGCAAGGCTCTGTAAAAGTTCCAAAACAGGGTAAAAGAAATGACATATCACAAATCACAAAAGAGCCTTGTGCTGGTGGAATGACCATTTGATGGAATCCTCTTTGGAAAGCTCACCTTCTCGCAAACAATAAACAGGAAAACTTGATCAAATCAAGCAAATTTCACACATGAATAGATTTTGTTTTGTTAGTACTCATTGTAGTAGGTGACTTTTCTTTTTTTTTGGAGGGCGAAAGAGAGACGTAGGCGCGTGGGATAGGTGTGAGCAGATACATTGCACACATGAAATTAATTGAAAAAAAGAAAGAAAGAAGGACAGTGCAAGTGTACCAACTTGGACATATTCCTTCTTGAATTGAGAAATCACAAGGTAAAGAAATGAAGCCATCTTCCAAGTTCCATGTGAATCATATCTTCAGCCATAAATTTTTTTATAAGAGAGTGTCAGACGCCACAGCTTTGAAAGGCTTTTGACGACTCAACCTCTCAAACCATGCATTGAACTGAGACGCTGTGGGGTTGGTGTTGTTTAGAATTAGAAGAGAAAAAAAAAAAAAAAGGATCGATTTGATAGTATTGAGGATGATAATGAGCAAGTGGGTTTCTGATATACTCCATACAAAAAATAAAAGAAAGGACCATGTCCATGCTTCCCAGCATTCTTGGACTTTGGGGAGCATCTTTCAAATCCTCCATTTCCTTTTCTTTATTTCTTCTTTTCACTTTACAAGCTAGCTATCGTATCTTCTTGTTTCTTGATAGCTTATTTTACGCATTCTGCTTTTCTATATTGATTTTTTTTTTTTTTTTAAGTATTGTGTTTATAGGTTTTCTTTAAATGATCATTTAATTTTTCTGTTTGAAAATTATTTAAAATAAAAAAAAAATTTAATTTTTTTAACTTAAAAAATTTTACTTTAAAAGAAATAAAATTCATGCATAATTGTGTGAGAACTCACTTTTTATTGTAAGTGATTTATTGATTTTAAGTTATTAGAATTAAATCAATTTAATTTAAAATTAAAATTGAAATTAATCAAATTCGATTGTGACTAGCCATGATTTTTGGACAATCAAAATTAATCTCAATACTCTTTGTTTCCACATGTATTATTATTTCAAATAAAAAGGAATACTAGTATAAAATAAAGTGTTGTTAATAATTTTCTTTATAAATTTCTAATCTCACTTATTGCATTTTGAAATATATGATACCCTTTAAAGGTTTACAAATCATAATCATCACAATGTTTGAAAACTATCTTTATCATTCCCATTGTAAAACTAAGATTTTATTTGGTTTTATTATCACAAAGAAATGCTTTTTTTTTTTTAAATATATTAATTAAATATTATTAAAAATTAATTTAAAATTATAACGATGTGCATAATTTAGTGATAATATGTTAAATTTAGTAAATTCGGGTTTAACTCAACCCTTCATTTAATATATTTTAATCTTAAGAACTTTAAAATAATTAAAAAACTTTTTTAAGTGGGTTTTTTTTTATAATATATAAAATAATATTTTTTTAAGAAATTCGGCCGTTCAGCCATAATTCTAAACAAAGCCTAAATAATATTATACTTTATTGATAAATTTTGATTCAATTGGACTTATCTGTAAAATAATTACATGTTCTTGAATTGAAAACTAAATTAATGAAAAAAATATGTTATATTTTATGACTTATAAACTTTGTAGGTGAAATTAAGACATAATTAATACATTTTATTATAAATAAAAATGTGAAGAAACCAAAAAAGAATACAATTACTTGATACATAATTTCCTATTTCACCTTTCCAAGTCTAATCTAATTTGTAAACAAAGTACAACATTAATTAAAACCCACGTTTCTTAATTAATGCATAGTAATTTAGTTCATGTATTGAATCCATTTGACTGAACATTTTGAAATCCTAACATTTATCAAATATGGTGATTCAATAAATTTTCATTAGGCATGTGAAAAGAAAGGTCAATTTTAAGTATAATTGAATCGTGTTAGGTTTTGTGATTGACTAAAGTGAAAGACATTTTGCATTTGACAATTTACCTGCCTTTTGCTTAAATGAACTATTTCATAGGATGAATTGGGTTACAATTATATTACATTGATAAACCTCCTTTCATAAGGGGAATATATATCCTAATGGGGGTTGACAAATTTTCAACTTTATCTGTTTTATTATTTCATATATTTTTAATTTTACCCATTTTATTAAATTACATTTTTATTATATATCCAATTAGTATAAATTTATTAGATGAGAAATTTTTGAGTATATTTATTATAAATATAAGATATAAATATATGAGTCTCATATATTTAATAAGTAAATTTTATTATATATATTATATATTAAATTTATTAAAAATATAAGTTTAGATGAGAAAAATTTATGAATTTTAATCTATTAAAATCACTGATACCAGGAAATAAAAGACTTGAAAAAGGTGGTGTTGATGAATTTAAGAAAAAAAAAAAATGCTTGAGGGAACTTTACAACCTCCAATCAACTTTACAAGTATATTTTAATTATAGGCATGGCAGCTGTCTCTAATAGAGTAGAGTCCTTTTTAGGGAATTAATTAATCATATTGTATAATGAATATGAGAGGCTGAGATCTTTTTTGTAATTCCATTCCAGCACATTGTTTTAGTTCAAAATGATAAACAAAGCAAGCAAACATCCAAAAATAGACAAAACAACAAAACCCAAAACACAATGAAAACCTAATTAGCTCTTTAATTATCTTCTTAAACTACATTTTCATCTTAAACTATTCTATACAAGTTCCCTAGACGTATCAGCTGAATATATATTGGGATCTGCTGCTTTGATTCTGTCTGATTCGGACCAATGCCCCAAACCAGATTTCTCCACCCAGAAAACAATATCTCAACCCCCTACCTGGTCCCACATTTGGCTAATCAACGGCTCTTATTTTGACAACCCTTTATGCCTCTATATATACACGTTGCATTCCCTGAACGGGCATTTGTGATTTGTGATTTTCTTCGCTCTCAACATTCCAATCCATTGAATTAGCTTTCTCTTTCTTGTTTCTTGGTTCTTGATTCTTGACCGTCTAAAGTCCAAGAAACGAATCATTATCTTGAAAAGTTTGTATTCTTGGGCTGCTTTTTGTTATTTAAATTTGCAAATCTTGCTGCTTTGCAAGAAATGGTAAGAGCACCAACAAGATCAAGAACAGTACAGAGAAGACTACGATGCGTTGTTTCGGCTTGGTGAGTGTTGTATTGCTGGTGGTTCTTGCGGCGTCAATGTTGGTGTTGCCATTGCTTTTGCCCCCGTTGCCTCCTCCACCTTTGCTGCTTCTGTTCTTTCCAGTTGGGATTATGGCTGCTCTCATGTTCTTGGCTTTCTCCCCCGCTGAGGTTGGAGGAAATGTTGTTGCTCTTGCTGTATAAGATTTTGGATTTTGATTGAATTGTAGTGATTAAAAAGTGGGTCTAAAATGCACCTGACATTTCCAGTAACATTTCCCCTGCTCTTATTTCATTTTTCAGATGGTTTTATGGCCAGTGGCCTAGTGCTTGTGTGTTTCTTCGCTTGCCAGAAAATAAATAGGAAAGGGATTTTCTTTTTCTTTTGCCTTCAAAACAAGAAAAAAAAAAAAAAAGGAAAGCTTTTTGCTTCTTTTATCTGAAAAACAGTGTGCAAAACATCAAAAAAAGATAATATAATTGTTGGAAAAGGATTTACAGTTTAATACAGGTGGGGTGGCAAAACATATTCCACTGCCACGTCCTGAGAACATCACATGGCAATTAGATGCCATAGGGCTTTGGAGAGTATTGATTACAGGAATTATTGACTCATAAATCAGGGGTTTGTCTTGCAAATCCTGATAAAAAGAGGATGGAAGCTTTCTGGACCTATTTAGTCAGGAAAGAAAAAAAAAAATCTGAATCCGTTCCCATGAAGCTAGGCCTACTTTCATATATAGAATATAGATCAGTTTGGGGCCGATTTTCTGGGCCAAGTTTTTTGTTGGAATTGGACTTGGCCCAGCTAATGTTTCTACCCAGTCCTCAACAAAAACACAAAACAAAAGATAAACTTCGTTGCAGAGAAGAGGAGGAAGAGTCAAAACAGAGCATTAATCAAACAGTCTCTAAAGGGTTAATTAATTACATCATAATATATAAAATCTTGGCACATTTCAACAATACAATTGTGAGTTAAGATCAAACTTAGTTTTCTGTTATTAACAATTTTCACGTTCTAGTTCAATTGCGGTGGATGTTGCTTGATTGGGGTCACTAAGCTCAATGAACAATGCTTCCTCTTGACCATATGTTAGCCCATTTGGATTCTGTTAAAGCCTTAAAGGGGTTTATTGCTCTCTAGGGAAATCTGTGCGTATTGAACAGGCGGATGGGCTTGGTTGAACTATTACAGAACAGTAACACCACTTCCATCATCTACTATGCTTTTCTTGAAAGTAAGGGATTTGAAGTCCTTTTGGTTGAAGAATTCTTCTCCATATTGAAACTCTGGAATTAGAGGGCATGGAAACTCCCCTGTTTTGGTATATAACCATTCCAGTGTATATTGTTAGAGCCATAAGTGAAGCTATTCCAGCAATCAAGAATAGACCCCAGAAGCTACTGAGACCCAGACTATTTGAAGGATACGAGTTGCTGCGATCTGGACAGGTCCCCAGTTGCCCAAACCATTTTCCCTCTATTTCCTTGATTTTATTCTCTGCCACTTTCAAAATTGCTTCTACAAACATCAGGTGGTAGAGGAGAACCACTGGAGAAGGCCTGAAATCCACATAACAAAAGAAAACCATATGGGAAACAACGAAAGAAGAACATAGTTCAGGCAGAGAGAACCAACGAAGCCAAGATCATCCGTGTTAAATTCTTGAATATTTGATACGTATTTCCAACGCGGGGCTTCAAACATTGATGCAGATTCAACAAGGGCATACTTGGAGCAATTCGGTGCAAGAATGAGGTGTATAGATGTGGGTCCTTCAAAAGCAGCAGCTACACCTCCATTTTTGTAACCTTTGGAAAGGAGTTGGTCGCAATCTTCAGCAGATTTATGAGGGACTAGCTTGGATTCTTCAAAACCCAAGCATTTCAAAGTTTCCTTAACAAAAGATCCTTTCGTTAATCCACAAAGTCCCCCTTCTTGTTGAGCTCATCTACGGTTGTAACAGTGGGCTGGAGTTGTTGAATGGTTAAAAAGCTTGATAAACTACTTTGTAACTTTGCGTCGGAACAAAGTCAACCAAAGCACCAAATGATCACCACTATTCTAGCCACGTTGCTCACCACTTCTTTCCCTGTCATTATAGAGTTCACAAATTATTACATTTAATTTCAAGTACAAACACGGAGAAAGAGAGAGAGAGAGAGAGAGAGAGAGAGAGTGACACAGTAATTCAGAAGTTAAAGGAGATTACTATGAGCAAAAACCATGTTTGAGACGGAAAACCAGAAACTAGTGCCAACTTGGTGCGAAGGAGGTCCTCGAAAATCCTCATTTATTCTGTGTTCAAGAACCCAGACTACAAACCCAATGAAAATAAAGAAAACCAAGTTTGTCACCCCGAGGTCCCATGTCTTTCATGCTCTCATCGTCTGTAGTCGGCACAATATTCGCGGCCAGATTCCATATAAGGCAAAGTAAAGTCGACGTAAAAGGACCTGCAGGCCACCATTGATATATCTCCCACCGCAGCATCGAAGTTCTGTTGATAATAACAATTGACAAGGATTCCATTTTTTAGTTTCTCTGACTCTACTAATTTGAAGAAATGAACAAGTTTATTTATGGAATTGAACTAAAAAGAATTAGGAAAAAGGAGTTTTACCCCTATGAAGACTTGATAGATCAATCGTTGTAAGCTCCAACGCTCTGCCCATCTGGATTGGCAAGGGGGACATGCTCATAAAGATCTATGCAGTATCCTTCAACTTTTGACGTGTCTGTACCAGGCTATCTTGTCACATTCATACGTTGAGTTAAGCATTCCTTCACTGGTACTTCTATTCTCAATTTCAATTTTTTTTCCCATTTGTTGGAATTTCCCAACCTTGGCAGATTGAAGCTGTATCCCTGGCCACAAAATTGTTTCAAGAGAACTGTTATTAGCCGAAGATTTCTTTATTTTGAAAATCCTTTTTCTAGGCACCCAAAATTCTACCCTTCTTGCTCCATCACCATTCACACTTTTTGTTTTTTTGGGAAAGATAAATTTCATTAACGAGGTTAGTACAAGATTTGGGCTTAAAACTCCAACCCAAGAAACAAGCCCTAAGATCACCAGAATACAAAAGAAGGAGGCGCAAAGAAATTAAACCAACACAACCAAACACGGCCGAGGGCCAAGAATCAAACCTGTATCTAGCAACAGCCTTAGGAGTGTTTGGTTCAGCTGTTGGATTCAGCTGATAGCTGATGGACATCTAAATAGCTGAATTAAAGTATTTAGTAAAACTCTAAAAAATTAGCTGATAACTAAAAGGCAGTTGATAGGATACTTATCAGCTGCAGATTCTATCAGCTCTAAAATAGGAGCTGTTTAGAATTGCTCTATACATTTTTTTATTTTTTGACTAAAATATCCTTACTTTAATATTTACGTATTGTCCTTCAATGTATTATCTTCTTGCTCCTATTTGAATCAAAATACCGATTTCTTTCTAATATGTAATTTTCCTTATTTTATTTTCTTGCTTTTATTTCTATCGAAGCTATGATTTCTTTTCAATTTCTGTGCCATCATTGTGTCTCATTCTTGAGCTTATCAATTGAAATTCTAATTTCTTCTCAAGGTAGAATTAATTTGTGACATTTAAATGCATCAGATTATCCCTTATTGAGTCAAGAATGTATGTTTTTCTGATTTTTAATTCTATTTATATTACTGTTGTGTCTCCTTTTTTAGTTTTGAATCTAATTTAATTCTAATGATATGTGATCACACTGCTTATGAACAAAGAGTAAAAGGTAGCAACTCTAAACTCAAATTATGAACTCATACATTATGATTTCAGTTTAGCTGCATATATATATATATATACATATATATATATATATATCTTGACTGTAATTTCTTTTCCTCCGATGCAATTCACCTCACAAAGAAAAAAATCAATTTCTTTTTCTCTTGTTCACCTCACAATGACGAAATAACTGCTATATATATATATATAGATGCTATTCACCTCCCAATGAAAGAAATTAAAAATCAATTTCTTTTTCCTCTGTTCACCTCACAATAAAAAAAATTAATTTATTTTTCCCCTATTCACCTCACAAAGAAAAAAGTCAACAATAGTTGCTATATATATTGAAAATTAATTTCTTTTTCCGATGCTATTCACCTCCTAATGAAAGAATTGAAAATCAATTTCTTTTTCCTCTGTTCACCTCACAATAAAAAAAAATCAATTTATTTTTTCCCTATTCACCTCACAAAGAAAAAGTCAACAATTATATATATATATATATATTTTTTTTTTTTCTTTTTTCCTGATGCTATTCACCTAACAATAAAAAGAATCAATGGTGTTCATGAATCTAAGAGCTTGACTTAGAAATTATGTTTTGTGCCTAGAACAGTAGTAATCTTGTTCTATTTATGATGATAGACATCTTTAGAGGTCTGAATGCTTTGCATTAGAATAGTCATCACATCATGAATTATTTCAATTACTCCTTTGCTTCCATTGTATCACATGGAATCAAGCCTGTTTCAAATGGAGTTTTGGTTGTTGGCATTTAGAATAGGTCTAACACTTTTGAGATCAAGTAGAAAAATTAAAACACATGAGACATCAAATTGTACCTTGAGTTCCTTTTGTGGGCCTTCATAGGGCATGGTTAGATGCCTTGAAAGTGTGTGGATCTTTATTGTGATTTTCTAGAACCTTGAAGGTACGCTGAAACTATTACTTAAATCAAATGAAAATTTTCTTCAGTGTGATTCTGCTATAGATGTTAATTAAAAAGGTTAATTGTAATGAATAGAAAGCTATACTAATAGAAAGAAGAATCAGTAATTACTTTCATTTGGTGCATGATTGCCTGAAAACATGGGGAGCAATAACTATTTGTGTTATTATTAAGCACCTTTGGTCAAATAGTGTTGAATTAAGCATCAAATATAGTGCTTCAAACACAATGTTTATTTCTAGTAGAACTTTCTTAGGGAAAAAGATGTGTTATATTTATTTAGCATGAGAGCTGATGACAAGTTATTATTCATTGCCCTTTGAATCGATCCAAAAGGTTCAATCTAATTCCAGTATATTTAGTGATCGAGATATGAGATAATAATTTAGTTGAGGATATTATTAATTTTGCCAGATATGGGAATCACACCTTGGAAATAATTAGGGACCTAGAAGTAGTATGGCTCAAATTTATTGATCAGTCCTTCGAATTCTCATTACTACTTATTTGGTTTTGGTTAAACATTGTTCTTAATCCAAGATAGAACAAACTTTAAAATTAAACAGTTAATATAAAAAAAAAAGAATTGTTAATTATGTTAGATATATAAAGTCTAGAATATGGTGATCTCATGTTTCTTGGTATTTTTTCAAGAGGTCAATTTGTAATAGAAGTTGGTTGTACAGTTCTTTTATTAACTAAACAAGTCAATTTCCAATTCTCATTATCAATTTTAATGCTGCAATTAACTATAGTACTAGGAATTATTTGATGTTTATCATTGGAATTTGGGGATTATGGAAAGAGTTATTATTAGTTATCTCATGATAAATTCATGTAATACTGAAGGTCTAGATTATTATTTTTAGTTTTATTTGCCTTTCAAAAGCTTGAATTCTTGCAAAATAGGAAACTTACTTTCATGTTTTTTTCTTGAATTAATCTCAAATGGGGATTTATGTTTAATACTTTTGCATACTTTTATTTACTTGAATGTTATTTTTATTTGGAATTAATAGCATTCATCTTTATAGGTTGATAAGGCTACAAAAAATAAGGGTGCTGGAAGGGTGGCATGGAGTAGTGAACAATTTAACTTGTTTGTTAAAATTTGTGTTCAAGCCACTAATTTGGGCAAGAGAAATGGTAATGGATGGGGTGACGAAGGAAATACATGGTTACAGAATGAATTGAGGCAAGTTGGTGTAGAGTATACTAAAGAGCAATTAAGGCACAAGTGGGATTGGATGAAAGATCAATGGAAGATGTGGAAAGCATTAAAAGGGAATGAAACAGGATTAGGATGGGATCCCATAAAAGGCACAGTTGTTGCTCCTGATGAGTGGTGGAACAAAAAAATTAAGGTAAGTTAAATAAAGAATTAGCTTTTAAGGCTTTATTAAACAAAAAGGCATTTAATTATTTATTAACACTAATGTTTTGATTTTTATATGTATTAGGAAAATTCAAATTTTGCAAGATTTCGAGAGAAAGGAATTGGACAAGAGTTTTATGAAAACTATCAAGAAATATTTCTAGGAACTGTGACTACTGGAGAATTTGCATATGCACCATCATATGGAGTTTTACCTAATGAAACTCAGGAGACGCAACAATTTAATACCGCAGATCGTGTTGAGGAGAATATTAATGCAGAATCTAATTTTGATGATGATTTAAATGAAATGATGAATGCTGGTTTTGGATCTAGAGGTTTATTCAGTCAAGCAGTAGGTGAAAATGTGGATTTAGAGAATACAAAAAATGATAATAGTCAACATAACGTGCAAAAACAAAAGAGGAAAGAGTTGTCTAATGACCATGCAACAAAGAAAAAAAAGGATAATAAGGGCAAAAAGGTTTCAGGTGCTACACAGATGACTGATACAGTTAAATAGCTAAAAGAAACTATAAAAGAGACCATGGAGTCTAAGACTGCAACTATGTGTAGTCTTTTGAGAGATCGCCCAGGTTGTTCTATTAAAGAAGTTATGAAAGATGTATTAACTTTGCCACTTATAGAGAAAGGAAGCGATATTCATTTTTTCTGCACACTGTTACTTGATCAAAAGTCAAAAAGAGAGATGTACAATACTCTCAAAGATGCAGAAACAAAGTGGAAATGGCTTCAATTTCATTTCTCATTATGGACTAATGGTGTGTGGAAGCCTTCTACTTAGTATATGCTATTACTTGTATTTGCTATTTTTCCTATTTTCATTACTTGTTTGAACTCTTAATTATCAAGTTTGGCATTGCAATAAAGTTTTAGTATAATCATGAACTTTTAAAGTTAAAATATTTAGTACTTAATATTAATTTATATATGAGGTTTATTTTTTTTTTATTTTTTCTTGATAGATATGAATGTTGTTCAGCGAATGATTTGGGATGATGATGACGATGAAGTTTGGCAAACAACCACATATGCAGTTGATATTATATGTAGCTATTACTTGTCTTATATTCATAAAGAACCTTGTATGGATTCATTCCATACAGGACTTGTATGGTTACAAGAAATAATGAGAGGTAATGAGAGAAGATGTGTTAATTTATTCAGAATGGATAAAGACATATTAATAAAAATTTGTCTAGACTTAGAGCGTCATTACAAATTAAAATGTTCTAAAAAAATGACTATTTTAGAAAAAGTTGACATATTTTTATATGTTCTCGCTTTGGGAGCTTCAAATAGGCAAGTTCAAGAAAGAATGTTCAGTAATATTCCTCCTGAAATACTGAATGATGACAGATATATGCCTTATTTCAAGGTATATTTTTCAAATTTTTTTCTTATCTTTATATGTAGTACTATATTACAAATATCATTAAAAATCATTAAGTATTTTAATTTTAAAATCTAAACATTTGAAAAATAGGACTGCATTGGAGCAATTGATGAAACTCATGTGTCTGCTTGTGTTCAAGAAGAAAATATGATTCGATTTATTGGTAGAAAAGGGGTGTCTACCCAAAATATTATGGCTGCTTGTAGCTTTGATATGCAATTTACATTCGTAATGGTAGGATGGGAAAGTACAACTCATGATGGACGCCTTTTCCAGTATGCTATCAATAAACAAAATTTAAACTTCCCCAAACCACCATCAGGTAAATGCATATTTTATTTTCATTTTTCTCACTTCTTTTTTCAATTGGTCATAAAAAGGCAAGTACACAGATGTACACAAATATATAGATACAAACCTTATACTATTATACATTAGTGATTTGTTTTTTTAATAAAATATATTTCATATGTAGGAAAATATTATGTAGTGGATGCTGGATATCAACAGATGGAAAGATATCTTGCACCTTATAAAGGTACTAGATATCATTTACCTGATTTTCAACGTGGTGGAAGGCCAAGGGAACTCAAAGAAATTTTTAATCATTGGCATTCATCTCTAAGATGTTGCATTGAACGAACTTTTGGAGTTTGGAAGGCAAGATGGAAGATATTACGAACAATGCCTCCTTATTCATTTTATCTACAAAGAGATATAGTAGTTGTGTCCATGGCATTACATAATTACATTCGAAGAAAAGCGTTGGTTGATACAGCATTTGAGCGATTAGATAAAAGTCCAAATTTTATACCACCAGACATATTTCGTGATGCAAATGACATTTAAGTGGAAGAAAGTTGTCAAAAAAGGGGAGCACTTCAAATGAATGCATTACGTGATTAAATCGCTTGTAGTTTAATGTTGGCAAATAATGATTATTAATTTTTTTAAATAAATATTATTTACTATAGTTTCAAATATATTTTACTTTAAAATATTTAATTTTTATTTATATATTTCAATAATAATTAAATTTGTTGAAATAATAAATTAATAATATATATATTTATTTTAATAATAAAATAATTAGCAATATATAAGAAATTAATAATTATATAATTATTTTAATAATAAAATAAATTACATAATACATACCCTTATTGGTCATTTTACATATGAACAGTAGCAGTCAATATAATTTTACCGAACACTTAACATCAATCAATTACTATCAGCTATCAGTAACAACTATCAGCTACCAGTTATCAGCTGTACCCAACAGTTAAACCAAACAGGCCCTTAATGCCATCCTCCCTCCATAGCTGCTTGGAGAGAAACACTTGAGCCCTGTTCAATATTTTAAGATAGTATTTATTATTTAGTGATATAATATTTATGTTAATTTTTAAAAATAAAAAAATTAATTTATAAAAAATTATATTTTTTAATTTTTAAAAATTGAAATTTTTTTTTAATTAAAATTAATGAGATGATATTATTATTTTTATATTTAATAATTAATTTAATAATTATTTTTACTAAATATTATTATTTTAAATTATTATATAAATAATTAATTATTAATAAATAATATATAATAATTAAATATTAATAAAATTATTAACAACTATTAAAACCACTACTAGTAGGACCTTGGTACTCGACTCGAAACAAATGGAACAACAAAGTTCCCACCAAAACAACCATCTTCTAGAGAAACGAAGTAAGGCCTCCTGATACAAAGCACCCCGATTCGGTGGTCAGTCAGGAGAGTCGACGAGTAGAGCTTATATGGCTTTTGTGCCTTTGAGGGTCAAGTGGCCAATAGTCGATCGGCTATTGGACCCATAAGATGCTCGTCCTCACGCCTTTGTTGCATCCTCTTGCGGACTAACTAGAAGCAGCACCAAGGCAATATGTGGTTCTTCTGGAGATTCAACAACCTCTTTGAAGACTTAATTAGTTAGCACTCCTCCTGTAGAGAACACACAAAAACATCAACGCACAAAGAGTAAAAAAGCATATTGCAAAGAAACCCAACCCTCACTAATCTACGCAGATATGCACAAAACACAACCAAAAGGGTATTTACAATCCAACCTAGAGTTGGAAAGCGCAAACTCACACTCTAGGTTGGAGAAGAGGGCTTTGGGTAGGGAAAATTGATGAACAACAAAGACTTTGCTAGACGAAGGGGTAGGGATGAGACCGAGACGAGAGAAAAATCTCCCTCTAAAAAATTAGAGAGAGAAGTTAAGTAATGTAAAACTAATTATCACCATTCACATTAACTGTATGGAAAGATGATGACTTTTTTTTTTTGTTTTTTTTTTTAAGTAGAGGATTTAAGGAAGTGGAGATTAAATATGAAATTGTTAGTTGAGTAAGGTAACACCTCAATTTTTAAAAATATAATATAATATAATAATAATAATAATTTTGGATATATTAAAAATTAGAGAGTGAATTTATAAAAAAAAAAATTTAAAAGAAAATTTAATGAAAAATTAAGAATAAATGTTGAAGGAATTAAATTAAATAAATTATTTATATTTATAAATATGATTTTTTTTATGAATGATCATATTACACTAAGGTGATATTATTTTATAAATTAATAAAAATTTAATAGTTATTTTATATAAAATAGATATGATTAACTTTATTTGGCTTTTAAGAATATAAAAGGATATTCATATATTCTAATAAGAAATTTTTTTAAGAAATTTTTTGATTTGAAAAGAAAAAAATGAAGGGAAATATTAAAAAGTGTTTGGGTGAAAAGTATAATTTATTTGTGGATTTTATTGATATTTTTAAAATTTTAGAGTCAAAACCTAATTTTTAAAAGTTAAGGGTCAAGTTACAATTTTTTGACATGTGGCAATTTTATTATCACTCATTTCCAGAACATGGGCTGGATTTTTCTTGCCTCCAGCAGAGAGAAAATTAAAAAACGGGAAACGTAGGAGGAGAATTGGAAAAACGAAAAAAAAAACATGGGGAGCAAAACAGAAGAGGAAGCAGCAGTAGTAAACCCACCCAAATCCACATTTTTCTAACCAATTTCTGACTTTCTTCCACCATAAACCAGAACTCTTGCACTTTTTAAACTCTAATCAAATTTCCTTATTGAGTTTTCAATATAGAAATACGCAAATCAGAGGGAGAAGGGACTGTTATTGCTGTCCTCATAAGTTCAAATGCCATTGCTGCCCACCAGCCTTTCCATCTTTGCCTCAAATTACGCATTTACCTTATTGGGGTTTTGATTGGGCAAAATATGAAGGTGGAAACTGATTTCATGAGCGGAGATACAGAAATTTCAGCTTCAATTCATATAGCTCAAATAAAATTTGGTGCTTATGGGTTATTTTTTTATCTTCCATATGTGATGTTATTATTTCTTGTTATTGTACCCATAGCTATTAGGGTAATTACTGTAATTTATATTGATTTATGAGGTTTCTGTTGCTTTGACTTTGAAGTTTTGTTTATCTTTTGGTTTTAATAGGTTGTTTTATCAATTGTTCAATGTAAAATTAAGTTTGTTCGAGTTTGTGGTGAGCTAATTTCATGAAGGATTATGTGTGATATGAATTGATTTGAGTTGTTAAACCTTGGAAAGTGCAGCTGATTTTTCCTTATTCATAATTTGATTGTTACATTGTTCTATTATGTTTGGTTTCTAGACCGTTAAAAATATAGCATGGAGAATTGACAAAATTAGAGATTTGCCTATGTCATTGGAGTTTTTTCTAATTTTTTGTTTATTTATTTTTATACATAGTTATGAATTATAAGGTAACAAGATATGATCTTTGATATATGGAAGGCTATACAAATTTTATACAATTACCTTGTTCTGATATGTAGAAATTGTTGGCTTTAGCATAAATGATAGACTAGATAAATTGTTGGTGTCATAGTCTAGCTCTTTAGCTAGGTGGAATTTATCAAGTTACAGTATAGGTAATTGGTTATTGGGAATTTGACTAGACCAATGTTGGGAGAGAGATTGGATTTTCCTTCCACTCTTTAAGGTAGTCACATTATGCATGGTGTTCCTCTCTAGTTGAAATTTTGCATTATGATCAATAATTTATTTATTTATTTTTTTGGTACTGATAATTGTTCCATTAGGATTTTACTTGCTTGTCTCACTACTATGTGTCTAATTCAGATATGCTTTGTTTTTCTCATTACTTTCAAGAGTTGGCGTAAAACATTTTGTTATGTTGAATATTAAATTATAAGGTTTTGGGTGTCATCTTGAGGTTTGTTTAAATTTCTTATTTGGTGGTTTGGACAAAATTCTCTAGTTGTCTACACATATAGCTATTTGTCTCATTACACTCAAGCTATTTTATGTTAGGGATGATTCTCTGATATTAACATATTTGTTACAATAAGAAGGATTGTTTTAAAATTGAGCTACTTCAATATTCACATATGAGTAATTGATTTGTGTGATAAATGGAAACCAATAGAGAATAAATAGTAACCATTTCCCATGGATATAAGCAAAGCTTTCTCAATGTCTTTAGTTCTGCACTTTTGATGAATGAAATTTAATATTTTCTGAAAGGTACATTAATGACAATGTGTATGTTTGGAAAAGTGGGATTAAATTATAGATGGTGTAAAATAAGGAAAGAAAAACTTTTATGTTGGGGCTTAAAATTAAGTATGTAAATTAACTGAACTTGTTGTAGGCCCATTGAGGATTTTGGTATATTTATATGAATTTGTTGGTTTTTTATTTGGGGAAATGTCTTATTTTTTCTAGGGGAATTCTGTCAAATTTTTTTTCCTATAGAATTTAAGAGCTACGTGGATCTGATCCTCCATATGAGGTATGTAGACAGCCCTTGTGTGCGGTCCAAAGAAGGTAAACTTTATTTTCCTTATTTTCAATATTTTCTTTTGTCATTGATCTTATATATTATATGTTTGGACAAACAATTGGCTTTTGAATTTTTGTCCTTTAGTAATATTATAGATTAATAATATAATCACTTACTGAGTAAATACCCTTGATTGTTTTGATATTACAAGCTTAATGCTTGATTTTGATTGTTGGTTTCTTACGATTTTGTTTTGTATCCACTTGGAAACTTTTAGAATTTACCTAGATTAAATATATATTAAGAAGAGGAAAAATTATGTCTTCAATAGCTATTGTATTCAACTAGTTCTTTCTACCATTGAAATCTGTCAATTTAGTTTCAGATCATCATGTTTTATTAGTTACAGGATAGTGTGTGACAAGTGATATGCTTTCAGCTACTGAATAAATCTAGGTTAGATGAAAATATTATGACTTTAACTGCCCATAATTTAAAAATCGCAGACTGGAGTGGATATTATGATTTTAATGGATTTGCTCATGATCAGCCACTTCAAACTTAACTGTGTTCGTTGCAAGATAGATTATTACGTGTTTGAGATATAAAGGTCAATGATCTGTTGAGGATATTCATCCCAGGTTGGTACCTACAAGGATGAAGAGGGGCTTATAAGCAAGAAAATGTCAACTTTAGCACTAGTTAATTGATTTTATGCAATAAGAGTGCATCACCACCCAAGGGTAATGCCTTAATTGATAGAACACCTTCCCCCATCGTGTACTCCTCTAAATTAGAGACAGTATGAATGTTCAACAACGTAGCAACCGCATATCTTGCAAGTCATTCCCAACCAATTCTCCTTCTTGACCTCGTATTGTCTCTTATTAAAAAGAAAAAAAAAATATTATTATTATTATTATAGATGGGCTTAATTTTACCAATTCATTTAAATATTATCAATATATAATCTCCTTTTTTAACTCAACAGTTTCTAGCACCTCTAACTTGTTAATCAAGCACATTATATAAACACTGGATCAAGAAAAGCCGAGTAAAAAAGGAGAAGATGGTGGAGGTATATGGTCAATGACCAATTGATTGAAAAATTACAAACAAAAGCTCAAGGTCCCCAATCATGCCGTTAGTGACACTCTAGTCGATTTGTGCAAAATTCATACGTAAAAAGACACGCTATAAAAAAAATAATATTTTTAGCAACGAATTTATGGATCCATGAATAATAATATGCCTTAGAGATGAATCAACAACATATCCAACTCTAATCCATTGCTAATTCTTTTTATTGTGCTAATTTTGAAATTAGTAAATTAATATTAGATTTGTTTGTAGCTAAAACTCGTTACTAATATTGCTATTCCATATTATTAGCAATAGATTCAGTGATGGATCTGTAAATCTATCGCTAATTGTTCTATTTTTTTAGTGACAAAACTTATGACTTTTTAATGGATGTATAGATAGATTGATATCACTTGAACCAACTTTTTGAGAATAATGCTCTATGATTTGGATTATCGTCAAAGCGAGAGCATAATTGTGTTCTATTTTTAAATAAAATTTTGATAATTTTTTTTAAAGAATAAAATAAAGAATTAGCTTTACTTAACTAGCTAGCTAACCGGGTAGATTGAATCTAGCTAAAAGTTTCTTTGGTTTGAAGCATGGAACTAACATTTTCTCTGGGTTTGAATTGACTAAGGCAAGTAAAAAGAAAAAAAATGGTCGTTGACCGTTTTAATTGCGAGGAAGCTGTTGGGATGGCACATCAAGAGTGGATGCTTAATCATTCCTGGATGATGGGAGTGCCCAAATGTTGTAGTCCTATTTCTTCGTCTTTTAATCTTGAACAAATCAAAGGCTGTGTGGAAATTTTTATTTTGAATATTTTCATGTCTTAATATTGTATTTTAATTTTGATCAAATCAAATGCTGTGTTTTGGTCTAGGTCATGGTCATCTATTCCCGTGATTTAATTCTGCGAGTAATTCACAGTATGAATTCCAGGAAAGTCTAAGTATTCAAAATATAGTACTATATTGACGCGGTTGTGACTGTTTCTGGTTCACCTTTCAAGTTAAATTGGAATCAATATTCATATAGGGTTTGGTTCATATGATTTTGGTTTTGAACAGTTTCGATTCAATTTTAAGGTGATTTCAGTTTGGTCCTTAATTTCACAAGGTGCATTTTTATGGTGCCACATTTTTTTATAATTTTTCAGTTCAAATTACATGGAATTGATAGACTAAATTAACAGTTTCAATCTAATTCAATTTAAAATTTTCAGATAATTTCCAAACAACGACCGACTTTATATTATTACGAATTTGGTTCAATTCAATCTAAAAAACTATCAATCAATTCAATTTTGATTTAATTTCAAGTTTAAACTATATCGGACACATGTGCGATAATATATCAACTATTGACTACATTATACATCCATTGAATTGTTAGAAATATTTATTTGGTGAGATCCACACACACAAATATTATGATTAATGAAATCCTTCAATTAATTTTTAGCGTTTTGATTATTGAGCTTTCCTATTAGATCAATTAGTCTCAATATCCAACCAACATGGTGATCGTCCTTCACATTAGGACATTTCTCAACAGCTGTATTTTCTGATTTTTCTCCGTTCGAAGTCAATGCATGAAGTCTGTGGTCCATGTCCCTCGCATTGCCTATTACTAAATCTATTTTTAAATACTACGACATACACCTCCTCTATTCAATCAAATAAACGTAACCCCAGAACGCTTTGAGCATCTCATCACTTTGGTTGGAAGCAAAGATGATGACTTTGAAACCTTCTTTCTCTTTCTTTTTCTTCTTCTTGTTTTCTTTCATGGCAGGGACGATAAGGGCACAAAACACCGGTAGTACTATCCCAGTTAACGTAGGTGTGATTCTTGATTTTGATGATTGGGTTGGCAGGATGTGGTTGAGCTGCATCAACATGTCCCTAGTAGACTTCTATGCAGCCCACGGACACTACAAAACCAGGCTGTTCCTCCACGCCAGGGATTCCAAGAACGATGTCATTGGGGCGGCTGCAGCAGGTTCTTTCTCTCTGCATCTTTTCTGTCTAATAATTCGTCTTTAGTACCTAATTGTCGTTTTTGTTTAAGCACTATTAATTGTGGGGCCACATATATATATAAATAGATGAATGGAGTTTTCAATCAGTATATAAAGTCGAGTGATATTAATTAGTGAATAATTTCCATACCCTACTTGCTTATCATTGAAAGGCTATATATTGTTAAAAAAAAACAGGGGCAATTCAAACAAGATAAAAATGGGCTAAGAAAATCAACTGAAGGACTGCATATTATTCAACAATCGTAAACAATCAAAGGAAAATGCTCCATAATCCCTAATTGTTCTGCTGAAAATAAGGAACCATAAACCAACTAATAACAAGCTTATTTGACTAACTCAAATACTACGAAAATATCTACAAGTAAAATAGTAAACAGTAAATAAAATTTCTACATTAATTTTTTTTTTAACATATATGCAACTAGGAATGTTATACAGAAATTAGCCTAAAAAAAAAGGGGAATGTTATGCAGAAATTAAATTTATGATACGAAACAATAAAAAGGAAAAATTAATCAACTTTTAATACAATAATAATATTGATATTTTTTTAATAAAATTTAAATTTTAATTGAAATTAAATAAATTAAAAAAAATTACTAAAACATTCTCACAACACAAATTCAGGATTCAAATATTAAACCATTAGATCAATTATATTTAAAATTGAAATTATAAAAAGAAATGTAGATGTAGTGGTCATAGTAGCTACTGTATTCTGTGATTTCTGACTCCTTTATTTTATCTCCTTTCGAAACTCAGCTACGGACTTGATAACCAATGTGGGAGCACTAGCAATCATAGGGCCAACAACATCCAGACAAGCTAATTTTGTGATTGAGCTCGGAGAAAAAGCTCAGGTTCCCATTATATCTTTTACTGCGTCAGTCCCTTCTCTTACATCCATCAAGAGGCCTTACTTCTTTCGATCTACTGAAACCGACAAAACTCAAGTCAAGGCCATAGCTGCAATAGTTCAAAACTTTGGATGGAGAGAAGCAGTGCCCATCTACGTTGATGACGACTATGGAGTTGGAATCTTACCTTATCTAGTGGCTTCTTTACAAGCAGTTGATACTAATGTTCCCCACCAGAGTGCCATTTCTCCATGGGCCAGTGATGCTGACATTTTGGAAGAGCTTTACAAGTTGAAAACGATGCAAACGAGAGTTTTCATTGTGCACATGCTTCCCTCTCTTGGTACTCGGCTTTTTACCAAAGCTAAAGAAGCTGGAATGATGGATATAGGCTATGTTTGGATCATGACTGATGGGATGACTAATTTATTGAATTTGTTGAATGATTCAGACATTGATTCAATGCAAGGAGTTCTAGGTGTTAGGCCTTATATTCCGAAAACAAAAGAGTTGAAAGATTTTCGACTTCGATGGAAAAGAAAATTACATCGAGATCATCCTAACATGGTTGATGCTGATTTGGACATTTATGGATGGTTGGCCTATGATGCTACTATGGCTTTGGCCATGGCAGTTGAGCAAGTTGCTGGGACTACAACAAACTTGGGCATAAAAGAAGCTAATGTTTCTAGCAATTTAGTACGACTTGAAACCGTTGGAGTTTCTAAAAATGGTCATAAACTTAGTCAGGCATTGTCAAGTATTAGTTTCAGGGGCCTAACAGGAGATTTCCGCTTTGTTAATCAACAATTACAGTCATCAGCTATCCAGATTGTTAATATAAATGGTGTTGTTGAGGCAAAAGGAATTGGATTTTGGACACCAACGAAGGGAATTTTCAAAAGGTGGAAGTTCAACTCAACCACAAGTGCTTCTTCAACTTCTCAATCCAAACTTGCAACCATTATGTGGCCAGGGGAGCCAACTTCTGTTCCTAAGGGTTGGGAGATTCCGACAAACGGGACGAAGTTGCGAATTGGGGTGCCGGTCAAGGATGGTTTCACTGAATTTGTGAAGGTTACGAGAAACCCTAAGACTAATGCTACAAAGGTAACAGGATACTGCATAGACGTTTTTAATGCAGTAATGGATCGATTACCATATGACGTTTCTTATGATTACGTCCCCTTTGTCAATTCTGAAGGGGAGAGTGCTGGAACTTACAACGATTTAATCTATCAAGTCTACTTGGGGGTAATTAATACCTCTTAATCTTTCTGCATCATAGCTTGATATATATACATATATACAAATATATATAATTTCATTTGATGGTGGAGTTTAGCTGTGTCAATTTTTTGTTGCTAGCTGCAGAAATTTGATGCTGTTGTGGGAGATGTGACAATTCTGGCCAACAGGTCCAACTATGTTGACTTTGCGATGCCTTACTCGGAATCTGGTATATCAATGGTAGTGCCAGTCAAAGACACTAAGAACGACAACGCCTTGATCTTTTTGAAGCCTTTTAAATTGGACCTTTGGGTGACAACACTTTGTTCCTTTGTCATCATTGGATTTGTAGTTTGGGTTCTTGAACACAGAATAAACAAAGACTTCCGAGGACCTCCTTCACAACAAGCCGGCACCAGCTTATGGTTTGCCTTCTCAACCATTGTTTTTTCCCAACGTAATTTTCATTCACCTTCTGATATAACCTTCGTTTTTTTTTTTCCTCTCCTGAGATATTTTTCGGGACATGTTTTTGTTTTGATGTGAAAAATAATTAATTAACCTGTAATATACCCTTTCATTTGAATTGCAGGAGAGAAGGTGATCAACAACTTGGCTCGGATAGTGGTAATCATATGGAGTTTAGTTGTACTCATTATCACTCAGAGTTACACTGCAAGTTTATCCAGCCTTCTAACTGTTCAACAGCTGCAGCCCGCAATTACTGATATAACTGAGCTTATTAGAAACAGGGAAGTTGTAGGGTACCATAAGGACTCTTTTGTTAAAGATATTTTGAGAGGACTGGGATTTCAAGATTTCCAACTCTTGAGCTACACTTCTCCTCAAGAATGTGATGAACTCCTTTCCAAAGGAAGCCAAAATGGTGGTGTTGCAGCTGTATTTGACCAATTCCCGGCTGTCAAGCTTATTCTGGCACGAAATTGCTCCAACTATACCTCAATTGAAGCTCGTACATTTATGTCGAGATTCCCAAATCAGAAAAACATATCAAGCAACATTCAACAATTTAAAACAGGCGGCTTTGGCTTTGTAAGTTCACTAGTCTTTCCACAGATCCTTTTCTGTTCCTTTCAGGCATCTCCTTTAGGTTTACATCTTATTCTGTAACTTTCAGGCATTTCCTTTAGGTTCTCCTCTGGTGCCTGATGTATCACGGGCGATTCTAAAAGTGACTGAGGATGAGGATGATATGATGGGGAGAATAGAAGACGAGTGGTTGAGCGCAAAGAGCATTTGTGCAGCTCATACCAACTCCTTCTCTTCTAGTAGCCTTGGTGTTAGTAGTTTCTGGGTTCTTTTTGCGATTACTGGAGGGACCTCACTTTTAGCTCTTACAACATACATAACCATGTTTGTTCACCAACATTGGGAAGACTTGAGACCCTATGATTCAATGTGGGGTAGAATCGTTAATTTGTTTAGAATCTTCAACCAAAAGGACTCCAAATGGCATACTTTCAGAAAAAGTGAAGCTAATAATGGCGATAATCTTTCTGATCATTCATATGGAGAGCGACAGGCTGCTTCCTCTGCCTTGCACGAGGGTTCCGTAGAGAATGTTGACCTCAATCCAACCGAACAAGCAAATAAAGATGTAGCCACATTTAATATTGATATTGAGCCTACCAACCCAAATCAAGTCATGCCAACATCAACGGGAATATACCATGGCACCAATTGACTCCTGAACTTTTTTTTATTTTTTTTGGCATGATTGTTAGATTACCTGTGCCACATAGGAAATTCATAAAATATAAATAGTTAGATTATAATATTAAAATAATTAGTCATTTTGATGTGTAAAATAACTCAATTACTTATATATGCTCCTATTAAAATGAATTAATGTGTAATCCGTTAACACTCTTTGAATTTATATAAACAAATATAACAAAGCTAGTTTAAATGTATCCATTTTACCTCTATTCCCTTAACAATTTTATAATTTTGATATTTAAATATTAATAAACTTATAAGGAATTTTATAAATAAAAAATTATGATGATAATTACAATTTAATTAATACTAGAAAAATTAAGGATTATAGTTATAAATTACACAAACCAAAGTAAATTTTTTTTTTACTATAATTATAAAATCATGTACTTAATTTTTTATAATAAAAAAATTTATGGTAATTGTTATAATTTAATTAAAATTAAGAAAATTAAAAGTCATAATTATAAACTATATAAAATAATATCACACGTGAAAAATCAAATTAATCACTTAATGCAAATAGAAAATACAATATCCAATCAAAATACTCACAAACCTACCAAATGATATTTTAATAACCGGAGCAATAGATGAAGATGATAAATAATTTGCACAAATAGCACTAAGATAATTAATTTTCTTCTTATAAATATTTATTTATATACATTTTATTAGTATCTTATTATTTATTTTTTACATTTATTTTCAATTTATATTTATTTTTCATATTTATTTTATGTATATTTTCACAATTTTTTTACAAGCTATTTTTTTAAAGATATTTTAAATAAACAATGTCACGACCCAACCTATGGGTCGGACCGGCACTAGGACCTGGCCAGCCTAAAGCCCCTGAGGCCCGTAGTAAGCCTAACTATTCACTTAACCCAACTCTAAGGCCCATTTGGGCCCAATTTCAAGAAATCAACTGGACAGAGTCCGGCCATAAAATGGACCTACCAACGGGGAGTTTTTGACTCACCCGACCTGTAAACACAGTAAATACTCAATTGTTTTACAAGCTATTTTTTTTAAGATATTTTAAATAAACTATGTCACGACCCAACCTATGGGTCGGACCGGCACTAGGACCTGGCCAGCCTAAAGCCCCTGAGGCCCGTAGTAAGCCTAACTATTCACTTAACCCAACTCTAAGGCCCATTTGGGCCCAATTTCAAGAAATCAACTGGACAGAGTCCGGCCATAAAATGGACCTACCAATGGGGAGTTTTTGACTCACCCGACCTGTAAACACAGTAAATACTCAATTGGGGAGCTCAGCTCACCCTCCACATATTTATCAGCATAAAAATAAATGGGAGCTCAGCTCCCTCATCCAATCCATCAAACATGCATAGAATATTAAGTTTACAGGTCCAAAATAATAATTTAGTTTACAGACCCATATCAAACAAACATTCCTAACACATGCGGAAATTCTGAGATTTAACAAGTTTATACAAACATTAATAATCGACCTGCGAGGAAGAAAGTAGGTTAACCTCAAAAATATCCTCCTGTGGCCTGGAAAAACATTGAACAGGAGTGAGCGTTCGACTCAGAGAGTAAAATATCAATTTTAACTATAATTTCTATAACTATCTAAAACTAATGCACCCTGTATAGTGAAATGCAACACCAGCAATAATATCACATCATAACATCAAAAAGGTAATTTGGAGCACTCACACACCCAGTAGTATCAATCATAATATATGGGAGCTGATCCTATCTGACTCTCTTAAATCCAACACAGTGCCGAAGAACTCAAGCCGGACTTTCGCTTAATAAACCAAATCGGGGTCCCAGCGAAAAACTCAAGCCGTGTCTACCCCGAAGGACCGGGTCCCAGCGAAGATCTCAAGCCGTGTCTACCCGTCCTATCTATAGTCCACACCACATCACACGCACGCCAACGCACGCACACTGCTCCAAATTACCACAACAACATACATGGCACTTTCACAGTTATGAATGCAACATAAATCGTGCCTAAAGTTTATCTACATAGATATATACATATAAGTGATGCATGGACATGCTTGAACATATAAAAATAGTGAAATTACAATTAAAATTAATATTTTTACTCACAGACTTGACAACGGTCACTGGGGCGGCTGGGCGGAGGAAGAAGGCTGTCTCGGCTCACCTGACAATTACATTACAATTATTTAATACAATTG
This sequence comes from Hevea brasiliensis, assembly GCF_030052815.1. Taxonomy (NCBI): domain Eukaryota; kingdom Viridiplantae; phylum Streptophyta; class Magnoliopsida; order Malpighiales; family Euphorbiaceae; genus Hevea; species Hevea brasiliensis. Next base: position 108,129,802 of record NC_079498.1, read on the forward strand.
ACTCAATACAAACCAAGAAAAGACCAAATACGTCATAAGTCATGCCGAAAATCCGGCAGAATCTCCCATATACCTAGGACCTACCCAACCTGCAAAAGGGCTCAAAACACATTTCTATATTCGCAACTCATATATCCACAATTCAATCACATCACACAGCCCCTCCTGGGCCCATCAAATCAGTCATCCATCACAATATGTAAAATTTCAATTTAGTCCTTATAATTGATCGTTTTTGCAAAAACTACCCAAATAAGCTCTAAAAATTCTAAAATTTTGCCCCGCGGTCCTTAGCAATATTACTAGGCTATTGCAAAAAGAATCATAATTTTCTGAGCTACCACAAATATTTTATGAATTTTTAATCCTATTTAAGCACTAGAAAATTACGAAAAAGTAAGGTTCGGGTTTACCTTTGCCGATTCCGACTTCGGGGACGCGCTCGGGACATCTGATAATGGGGGGATAGCCAAAACCTCGGTCCAATTCGGAGACTTTTTCGGTAACGGGTCTGTCTGGCCTGAAATTCACAGACCCGGTCAACTGTCGAATTTCTGCGAATTGAGGATACTTACACGAAGCCCACAACACGGGGGTTAGTACATAAATTTTTTCAGAATTTTCTAAGCTCATTTAATGCTCGGAAAAACACTGCGAAGTTCCGTGGGACCCACCGAAAAACGGTGTCGAAAAATTTTGAAATTTATATCCTCACGAAGCTCTCGACAAGTGGAGCTCTCTGGTACTCTCGGTTTTCTTGTGGGGTTCATGGTTTGCGAGAAATCTAGCCCGAAAGTCAAAATGGGCTAAAACTTCCCGGGCAAAAATTGGACAAACCGCTCAATGGATTTCGGTGTTCTTAGTGTCTATGGAAAGCTCTCGACGAGTAGATGAGTTTAGACACAAGACCCGGTCTGATTGGTGGCCGGATCGGCCGGATTTTGGCGGGGAAGTTGGACGGTCGCGCGCGCATTGCGCGTCACTTCTGGAGCCGTTTTCCGGCGTTCCAGGCGGCGGCCGGCCGTGGGGGAGGGCTGAGGCGGCGCGCCTGCGAGCTGGGGTGGCAGGGGAGGTGGCGGCGCGGCAAGGGGAGGAGGGAGGAGAGAGAAAAAGGAGAGAGAAGGGGAGGAGGAGAAACGCGCGCGAGAGGAGGAAGAAAAGGAAGAAGAAGGCCGGTCCGATTCGACCGGTCCAATCCGGTCCGGTTCGATTCGGACGGTTCAATTTAGAATACAATATTTTGAAGAATACAATATTTTGAATTTTTACTCTGCCTCGGGACTGAAAACGAGGTCCAAAAATTCTAAAAAAATTCCAGAAAACTCAGAATAATTCGTAGATTCCAAATATATTTTTAGTTTTGCCATGTGGTCTTTAAATTAATTTTTAAAAATCATCAAAGTTTATATTTTCGAAAAATCGAACCTAATTTTTAAAATCTGAAAAATCTCAAATAATTTCTTAAAATTTAATTAAAATATTCATAATACTCATAAAATAATAAAGTTTTAAAATTTTTGGGGTGTTACAAACTAAGTATAAATATATAGAAAACCTATATATTCATATATTTATTCAATTAAATAATATATCAATAATATACTTGCACAAAGCCTAGTTTAACATTGTATGGCAATAATAATGCTTTCCTACTAAAGTTTGATTGCTATTGTAATTTGTAATAAATGCAATTGTAAAGGGCGAACGCCAGTTTCGTTATTATCTAACACTATGTTTGGATCCATTGTGAGAGAGGAACAAAAATAAAAGAAGGAATTTTATTTTATTATTTTTTTTTTTTGTGTTTGGATAAGAAGAAAATAAAGGATGGATAATAAAAAATGGCAATAAAAACAAAAGGTCAGGTATGTAATTTTGATAGGTTAAAGGGTAGTTTAACTATTTGATTTCTTATATTCTCTCCAAATTAATTAAAGGAAAATAAGACATTTTTTCCCTCTCTTTTCCCTGTTTTCACTCTTACACTATTATTTTGCCTAAATTATTTTCCTTCATTCTCTTTTCATCTATCCAAACAGGGTGTAAGAGTGTTCACTATCTGATTTCGCAATAATCTATATAAGATTACAATTACTAGTACTATATATTAGAATTGAAGACAAGTGGTTTTCGGGATTAACTCCAATACGTAATGAGATGAACCATGCATGGTCCATATCAGGGAGACCACTTCGACAATTAAGTTAACTAAAAGATCATTGAAAAGGGAAAATATGTTTTGATAGCTAGACGATGACATAGCTTGAAGAACTTCTATTTATACTACTAAGTAGGCACTAAGTATCATTACTAGATATAGTAATGATATTTTATTTAACTCAGTAAAATGATTTTTTTTTATCAATTCAAGAATAATTGTAAAATTAATAAAAATTTAATTTAAGATGATTGATTAAAATTGATAATATTGGAATATATATATATATATATATATATATATATATATATATATATATATATTTTACATTAGGTAATCCTTTATATCTATTTTACAGTTTATAGAAAATTAATCTCTTTGAAAGTTCATAGTTACCCTGTTAACAATACTTTTTTCAAGGATCAAACATGAATTATTTCCTTAGAAGGATTGTGAGTCTTATTACTGCAATAAACACTTATTAATGAAAAATCTTTTTATTTAATAAGAAATTTTGATTACTTTTATTAATTGATCATTCAATTAAGCTAATTGCTAAAAATAAACTCACAATGACAATTTGAGAATTAAATTGATAACTTAAAAGCTTTTGGCTAAAACTAAAAAAGTATAAATATTTGTATATTTTAGTCATTTGGCCTACCTTCAATGTCAAAATCTAAAAATTCATTTGTTTTCATGGTTTATTTCAGTGGACAGTTGTATTTCTTGGTTTGGGTTATTGGCGGGCTCAGAATTTGGGACTCCCTCTTGGGCTTTTTGTCCATTAGATTTAGAATTAACATGCTCTGTAGAAGGCGCCCCTTGCTCTGCATTGGGATCTGGGCAATTTACCGAAAGATGGCGATTGGAAAAAGAAAATTTACTAAAAGAGGCTGCTTCAAAATTATTTATTAAAATTTGGTGTTTTAGCTAACGTAGAGTTAATCGCTAGTATAGATAGCGATCAGTAAATAAAAAATTAAAAAAATATATAATTATTAAATAAGTAGTTGGACGCTACTTAAAGTAGCGTCTGACTATTAGACGCTATTCTAAAAAGCATTCAATTACTTTTTTACTCTTAAAAATATGTATTAATTACTTTAAGGTCCTTAAAATTTTTTTTATTTATAAAATATCCATATATTTTGCAAAATAATCATAAATATTATATTTTTAATTATAAAATCATCCATATATTTTATAAAATAATCCTAAATATTATAACTACATAACATAAAAAATTTAAAAATATAAATATTATTTATATGTAAATGAGCATTAATATTTATTTGGAAAATTAATAAAATTAGTATAGTGAATGAATTATATTAAATATTTTATAAATATTTGAAAATTGGTATTATTTAGTATTTATTAATTTAAAAAAATATTAAATTGTGATAAATATTATTAATATTATATAATAAAAAAAGATATGAATAAATAATTGTTCAAATAAATTAATTAAAGATAAATAAAATAATAAAAGTAATATATATATATATATATATATATATATATATATATATATATATTATTTTTTTAATTTATAATTTATCAAGTTTGGATAATATCATAATCTTATGGGAAGTTTGAATTATATAATAAAAGATTAAATTATCTTATAAATTTTAATATATATAGATTTAATGAAATCTAATTTAAAGAAAAAAAAAAGAAAGATTCTTGGTTGAGTTTCAGACTCTAAAAGGTGGTAACTTAGAAAAAAAAATATAAGTAATATATAAATATTTTAATGAAAATCTATTTAATTAGTAAGAATATAAAGAATAAAATAAACAAAATAAATTAAAAAATACAATCAAGTGTCATAACTTTGTCTAATTATCAATTTTTTCTTTCCATATAATTCATTGATTAATAATTATTAAAAGCTATTTATTATATACTAATTATCAAAATTTTATGTTATTAAATATTGAAACTATATTTAAAATATGTATACATTATTTTTATTATTTTGTTTATTTTGATTTTTTTTAATTTCATATTTCACAAATATTAATTTAATATTTATAAAATATTTTATTTATTTTTAAATAATTTATTTCAACAATTATTTATTCATATTTTTTATTAATTCATATTAATAATATATATCATAATTTAATATTTTGTTAAATTAATAAATACTAAATAATACCAATTTTAAATATTTATAAATTATTTAATATAATTTATTCACTACACTAATTTTATTAATTTGCTAAATAAATATTAATGCTTCTTTACATATAAATAATATTAATATTTTTAAATTTTTTTATATTATATAGTTATTAATTTTATGTACCTTTTCATACAATAAATAATAATTTTTTAATTTTACAAATTAATCCTTATATGTTTATTAATTATAAAAATATAAAAGCTTATTTGTAAATAGTTATTATATTTAGGATTATTTTGTAAAATATATGAATGATATTATAATTAAAAATTTTTTTCAAAAATCTTAAAATAATTAATACATATTTTCAAGGAATAAAAAAATTGTTTAATATTTCTTAAAGTAATATCTAATAACTAGACGCAACTTTAATAGTGTCCAACTGCTTTTTAAGCAGTTATAATTTTCTTAAAATTTATCTAACCAGCTCTCTCTCTCCTCTACGTCATCTCATTTTGATAAATAATTTTGAAGTTGTCTCATTTTGATAAATTTTTTTTCCAAGTCGCCACCCTTTGGTTAATTGCCCCTGGGATCTACTTGGACCGGACCATTGCGGACATTTGGTGCACCATCTCCAAGAGCATTAATGCCACTTCTCTCATCCACTCCATCTTTTCTTAAAGTATGTGCTTTTGGGTCCATTTCGTTGAAGATTCTTAACAGTTCAAGGATTCTACTCCATATTGAAGTTCTAGAATTAGAATCCTTCAAGGTTTCCCAGTGTTCATGAACAAACATGGCTGTGTATGTTATTAGAGCTGAAAGTGATATTGCACCAGCAATCAAGAACCCCCAAAAACTATCAATACCAAGAACACTAGAAGAAATCGAGTTGCTACTATCAGGGAATTTGCCCCCTTCTCCAAGCCATGCATCTTCAATTCTTGCATTTCCTCATCCTGTCGCTTTTAGAATCGCCCCTGAAACGTCAGGTACAAGCTGAGAACCTTTACAAAAGGCCTGGCAAAATGGAAACTCACGTAAGAAAATTAATATCAACATCTATTTTTGAAATTAAAGCCTTGGTGTTAGTTAGCTAGAAAGTTGAAGGTTCAAAATTAAAAAGGGTACTTAGAAAGCCAAACCCGTCAGTTTGAAATTGTCCAAAATTCGGATTTGGCATTTTCAACATAGAAGTAGAAGGTTCAACCATGCTATAGTTGGAGGGACTCTGTGCTCGAATGAGCTTAATAATTGGCGATTTGTCAAAAGCAGCTGCAATTCCATGATTTCCAGCTCCTTGAGAAAAAGTTTGTCAACGGTATGGTACTAGCTGGTTATCTTGAAAACCCAACCCTTTCAAGACTCCATAAAGGAAAGAATCAACTGGGTAGCCCACGCTTTCTCTGTTTTGAATGAGTTCATTTACGCAAGTGACTGAGGGTTGAAGCTGCTGTACTGTGAGAAGACTCGTTAAACTAGGAGCGTAACTTTGAGTAATAATAAGTAGAGCAAAACTCCATATTATTTTCACTAATCTGGCCCAGTTGTTAAACACTCTCTCCCCTGCAAAAGCCATGGTGGAGAAGGCAAACCATAAACTATTGCTAGCTTGACGGAAAGGAGGTCCTTGAAAGTCATAATTTATTCTATGTTCGAGAACCCAAACCACAAATCCAATGAATAGGAAAATAGAGAGGATTGTGACCCAGAGCTCCCATGTCAAAGGCTTCAGAAAGATCATTGCTTTATTGTTTCTCGTCTTGGAGTAGCACGAGCATTAATATGTCAGAGTCTGTGAATGGCAATGTATAGTCAACATACAAGGACCTGTTGGCTATAATAGATATATCTCCCACTGCAGCATCAAATTTCTGTAGGCAATAATTACTAACAAGGAAAGAAAAATCCATAAGAGATTCGAAGAAATGAAAAATAAGCATCATCCAAAGATCAGTAGATAATATTACCCCTAAGTAGACTTGATAGACCAAATCATTGTGATTTCCAGGTCTCGATCCGTTAGGTAGCGCAAATGGGATGTAATCATAAGCAACAGGATAGGGTAATCCCTTCATTACAGCATTGAAAACATCTATGCAGTATCCTGTCACCTTGGTCTCATTAGTAATAGGATCTTTTTGTCACTTCCACAAATTCTGTGAAACCAACCTTTACTGGTACCCCTATTCGCAACCTCTTCCCATTTGTCGGAATCTCCCAGCCCTTAGGAACAGAGATTGAATCCCCTGGCCATACAATTGATGCTAGATTGGCCTTAGAAGATGCATCTGTTGCTGACTTCAACCTTTTCACAAGTCCTTTATCTGGTGTCCAAAATCTAATCCTTTTTGGTCCAGCACCATTCAAATTAACAATTTCAAAAGCTGATGACTGTAATTGATTATTAATAAAATGGAAATCTCCTGTCAGGCCTTTGCAACTGATATTCGATAATGCTCGTGAAATATTTGGACCATTTTCAGAGAATTTAAGAGTTTCAAGATCTGTTGAATTACTGGAAACATTTGCCCTTTGGAAGCCAAAGTTTGTTGTCCCAGCTTCCTCAATTGCCATAGCTAATACCGTGGTAGCATCATAAGCGCAAAGTCCATAAATGTTCAACCCTTCATCAACTATATCTGGATGATCTCGATGGAATTTCTTTTTCCATCGAACTCGAAAATTTTCACGCTCTTTTGTTCTCGGAACATAAGGTTGTACACCCAATACCAATGAGATTAATAAGTTAGTCATCCCACCAAGAGAGGGAAACATGTGCACAATAAAAACTCTAGTCTGCATGTTCATCAACTTGCGAAGCTCTCCAACGATTTGGTGGCTGATGGGGAAATGGCACTTTGGTAGGGGATGCGAGTATCAACTGCTTGCAAAGCTTCCATTAAATAAGGTATGACAGCCACTCCATATAAATTGTCAACATAGATGGGCACTGCTTCTCTCCATCCAAAGGCTTGAGTTATTGCAGTTATGGCATTTACCTGAGATTTATCATTTTGGGTAGCTTGAACTTGAAGGAAGTATGGACTCCTGATGGAAGTAAGAAAGGGACTTGATGCGGAAAATGATATAATGGGCACTTGAGCTTTTTGTCCAAGTTCAACAACAAAGTTGGCCTGCATTGATGTTGCTGGCCCTAAGATTGCTAGCAGTTCTACATTTGTTATCAAGTTCAATGCTACGTTTTGAAAGGAGATCTATTAGAAAAGAATCAAGAAATTGTGTTCTAGTTTTTTTACTATGGTTTATGATTAATCACAACTAGCATCCTACTCGAATTTAAGAGGTAGAACTACCAAGCAAAAATAGATTACAAGCAATTTTTTTTTTTTTCCCTCTAACCTTATGTTTTATTTTAGTAAGGGGAAGGGGCTTGAAAATGAATTTTTATTCAAATTAAAAAATGTACTTATTACTAAGTTAAGTGTGAGTTAATGCAAATGAATAATATATATTACAAAAAATTGCCTGAATAACAACAAAAATTAGAAATACATTGTGTCTATTTCTAATTTCCAATTGACTTACAATAAAATAGAAATTAAACTTGTTTATTAAATTTTGCAATGGATTAAAAACGGAAAAGAATACGTTGTTAATTTTAGGGCCAAAAAAATGATGCTAAATTTAGAAATGGATAAGAAATGGAAAACTTCTAAATTCAATGTCAAAAACTTTGCCCCCAAATTTAGAAACATAATGAAAATGGAATAGAGATGAATTAGAAATGGACTGAAATCCGATTCAAAATTTAGAAATATATTTTGAAATTTGTTTCTAAATTGAAGAATTTGAAAAAAAAAAATTAGAAATGGATTTCAAGACTCATTTCTAAATTACAAATACATTCAATTCAATTTCTAAATTATAAAATTTGAAAATTATGGGGAAATTGCCTTAAAAAACAAAGATTTCAAAAATCTTTTTTTTTTAATTTAAAAATGATATGAAAATTCATTTCTATTCGGTTTCAAATTTAACAATGAATTCAAAAATTAGAAACATAATTTTTTTTTTTCGTTTATAATTAAATTATTAGAAATGAGTAGTATTTAGTTTCTAATGTAGAAATAGACAAAAAATTTCATTTTAATAATTATTAGCACTGGGCTAATTAGAAATGAATTTTTTCCTTTCTAACCCAAATTGGAAACATAAATCTTAAATTTAAAAACGAAAATTTTCATTTCTAATTTTTTTTTTCTTATAGTGATATAGATTTTTTTAATGTTGCTTATATAACTTTTAAATAAGAACCCAAAGGTAATTTTTAATTAGATATAAATAAAAATCTTAAACAAGAAAAATCTGCATTTTATAGAAGTTAAGAATGAATTTTCAGTTTAATTGCCTTTTTACGTATTTATCGCAAATAATGTGAATTAGAATGTACGAATAGAAAATATATATACCTTTTAACCGTAGTTGAAGTAGGAAACAATACTCTATAAAAAGAAAATGGATAGTAGGAAACCTAAATAATTTGTGGATGAGCAGTTGCTTTTCTATATATTTTACTACTTTCTTAAATAGTTTGATCTCTCTTGTAATCAAAATCTTCTGATTTTTCTTGTTAAGACCTTATTCATCGAAGCTGTGTTTTGAGGGTTCTAAAAATCAAGAACTTGTTTTTCCAGGTGGATTCTAAAAATCCAACGTTATGTATACAGCTACACAAGTCTAAACTATGAATACCAACTTCTGTGTTGACCAATGAAGTAGAAAATGAATTATTTATTCTTTGGAATTTCGTAAATTTTTCCAACTGATCATTTGAAATAATTGTTGTATAAAAATTTTAGGTATAGCAATAATAAAAGCAGGAAGAAAAAAAAAAGTGCAAGAAATTAAGACAGAACCTGCTGCAGCAGCACCGAAGACATCAGCCATGAAGTTCCTGGTGTGAAGGTGCAGCCTGGTTTTGCAATGAGCATGAGTTGCACAGATGTCTGGGAGAGATATATTGATACAACTCAACCACATCTTTCCAACCCAATTCTTAAAGTCATAAAGAGCCACACCTACGTTCACTGGGGTGGTTGTGTGTTGTGCCATAACCATTTCCGTGAACAAAATCCCTACAGACCAAAAGAAAAAAGAGCAAAAACCAGGTTTGGAAGGGTTTCTCCTCATCGTTGTTCATTGAGTGTTAACGATATAATTAGGATCTGAGAAGTTGAATTTATAAAAAGGTTTTATTAAAATAATTAAGTTTAATTTTTTAGTTATAAGGTCAACCTTTCTTAAGATAAGGTCAACTTCTAAAGCTCAATTAAACCTTAAAACTTAAAATGGGTTTCTTAATTACATCGACTAAACTTCTACATCATCTATACTTTTTAAAATTGTTAATAAATAAATAATCTTAAAATCATGTTATACGGAGTGGCTTAGGCCAGCTACAATTAGCTTTGCAACCTTTGTATTATTGGGGTCCTATTTTTTAATCATGTTATAATATAAAAATTTATTCTATTGGTCCTAACATTATATGTATATTCTTATTTTGTCCTTTTTTTAATATATTTTTTTTATCACTTTATGCCTTTCTTTTTATATTTTTTTACAACAATCAAAGAGATCTCATTATATTATATTGTTGGATAAAATATATATCATTTAGTAATAAAAATAATATATTTTTTTATTAATTATTAATTTTAATCAATATTCTTTAATTTAATAATTTTTAATATTTTCATTACTTTTAGCTAATTTCGTATTTTTAAAAAATATTTAATGATTGAACAATATATTTAATATTGTTATTTTAATTTTCAATTTCTCTCTCTCATTTATTTATATTTATAATTCATATTTTCTCATCATCTTATATCAATTTTAAGGATTAAGAAATTCAACAATTCAAATATAAAAATAGAAATAAATAATATAGCTCAAAAAAATTTTAATTGTAACTTCAATACATATATATATATATATATATATATAAAGAATAATCACAAATAAATATATATAATATTGTATTTTATTTAATAAAATAATAAAAATGATATTTTTTTATAAATCAGAGAATAATTGTTACAGTTGATAAAAATTTAAAGGGATTACTTAACATTAATAATATATATGTATATATTTGAATTATTTTTGTGAATTGATTATTTAATTAAGCTTATTAAAATTAAACTTAATATGAAAGTTTAATTATCAAATTGATAAAACTAAAAGTTTATTAAAAACTGAAAAGAAATAAGATTTAAATTTTTTATTCATTTGACCTCGATAAAATGCCTTACATTCAATGTCAAAATCCAAATATTCATTTGTTTTCATGGGCCATTTCAGTTGATGGTGGTATTTCTTGGTTTGGCTTATTGGTAGGCTCAGAAATTAGGGCAACCCCTTGAGTTCTTGGCCCATTAGAGTCGGCATCGATCTGCTGTGTAGAGGGTGCTCCTTGCTTTCCACTGGGCTCTGCTTGGACCGAACCATTCGTGCATTCGGTGCACCATCTCCAGGAGCATTAATGCCACTTCTTTCATCCACTTTTCCTTTACTTAAAGCATGTGCTTTCGGGTCCGGTTTATTGAAGATTCTTAACAAATGAAGGATTCTACTCCATATCGAAGCTCTAGAATTGGAATCTTTCAAGATTTCCCAGTGTTCATGAACAAACATGGCTGTGTAGGTTACTAGAGCTGAAACTGAAATTACACCAACAATCAAGAACAACCCCCAGAAGCTATCAATACCAAGAATACTAGAAGAAACCGATTTGCTACTATCTGGGCATTTGCTTTCTCCTCCAAACCATGCATTTTCAATTCTTCGCATTTCATCATCCTCTGTCACTTTCAGAATCGCCCTTGAAACATCAGGTACTAGTGGAGAACCTCTAGGAAAGACCTGGAAGTTGTGGACCAAAATCCAAACCCCACATGAGAAAATTAATACTAACATCTAATATTTGAAATTAAAGCCTTGGTGTTAGCTTGCAAGAAAAGGGTACTCACAAAGCCAAACCCGTCAGTTTTAAATTGTTGAAAATTTCGACTTGGCGTTTTCAACATAAAAGTAGAAGGTTCGACCGTGGTATAGTTGGAGCAACTCCTTGCCTGAATGAGCTTCATATACGGTGATTCGTCAAAAGCGGCAACAATACCATGATTTCCAGTTCCTTCAGAAAATAGTTTGTCCACCTCTTCAGGAGAATTGTATGATAACAGTTGGTTATCTTGAAAACCCAATTTTTTCAAGATTCCATAAACGAAAGAGCCAGTTGGGCAGCCCACGCTCTCCCCATTTTGAATGAGTTCATTTACATAAGTGACAGAAGGCTGAAGCCGCTGTACTGTAAGAAGACTCGCAAAACTGGCGGTGTAACTTTGAGTGAGGATAAGTAGAGCAAAACTCCATATTATTACCACTAATCTGGCCCAGTTGTTGAACACTTTCTCCCCTGCAATTCGTTAGTGATTAATAAATTAAATAATAGCTAAATATGCTAAAGTTACATTGTAGAGTTACAACTTGGAAATTGGAATAAAGAAATTACTATGCGCAAAAACCATGGTGGAGAAGGCAAACCATAAACTAGTGCCAGCTTGATGTAATGGAGGTCCTTGAAAGTCATCATTTATTCTGTGTTCAAGGATCCAAACCACAAATCCAATGAATAGAAAAAAGCAGAGGGTTGTGACCCAGAGCTCCCATGACAAAGGTTTCAGAAAGATCATTGCATTGTTGATCTTCTCGTCTTGAACTCGCACGAGCATTAATACGTCAGCTTCTGTGTATGGCAATGTATAGTCAACATACAAGGACCTGTTAGCAATAATAGTTACGTCCCCCACTGCAGCATCAAAATTCTGTAGGCAACAATTAAGAAAGGGAAAAGCCCATCAGAGATTAGTAAAATTAATTGAAAAATAAGCATCAGCAAAAGATAAGTATAATTTTACCCCCAAGTGGACTTGATAGACCAAATCATTGTAAGTTCCAGCACTCGATCCATTAGGAAACGCATATGGGATGTAATCATAAGCAACAGCATAGGGTAATTCCTTCATTACAGCATCAAAAACGTCCATGCAGTATCCTGTCACCTTCGTAACTTTAGTAATAGGATCTTTTGTCACATTCACAAATTCTGTGAAACCTTTCTTCACTGGTACCCCTATTCGCAACCTCGTCCCATTTGTTGGAATCTCCCAGCCCTTAGGAACAGAGATTGAATCCCCTGGCCATATAATTGGTGCCAGATTGGCCTTAGAAGATGCATTTCTTGGTGACTTGAACTTTTTCACGAGTCCTTTATCTGGTGTCCAAAATCCAATCCCTTTTGGTCCAACACCATTCAAATTAACAATTTCAAATGCTGATGACGGTAATTTATTATTAACAAAAAGGAAATCTCCTGTCAGGCCTTTGAAACTGATATTCGCTAATGCTCGAGCAAGATTTGGACCATTTTCAGAGACTTTAAGAGTTTCAAGATCTGTTGAATTGCTGGAAATATTTGCCCTTTGGAAGCCAAAGTTTGTAGTCCCAGCTTCCTCAATTGCCATAGCTAATGCCATGGTAGCATCATAAGCCCAAAGTCCATAAATGTTCAACTCTGCATCAACCATATCTGGATGATATTGATGGAATTTCTTTTTCCATCGAACTCGAAACTTTTCAAGCTCTTTTGTTCTCGCAACGTAAGGTTGTACGCCCAATGCCCCTTGCATTGAATCAATTGCTGAAGGATCCAATGAGCTTAATAAGTTAGTCATCCCATCAGTCATGATCCAAACATAGCCTTCGCTCATCATTCCAATTTCCTTTGCTTTGATAAAAAGTCGAGCACCAAGAGAGGGAAATATGTGCACAATAAAAACTCTAGTTTGCATTGTCATCAACTTGTAAAGCTCTCGGACGATTTGGTCATCGTTGGCTGATGGGGAAATCGCACTCTGGTAGGGGACACGAGTATCAACTGCTTGCAAAGCTTCCATTAAGTAAGGTATGAAACCCACTCCATATAAATTGTCGACATATATAGGCACTGCTTCTCTCCATCCGAAGGCTTGAATTATTGCACATATGGCCTTTACCTGTGATTTATCATTTTGAGTAGCTTGAAAGAAGTATGGACTCTTGATGGATGTAAGAAAAGGACTTGATGCAGAAAATGATATAATGGGCACTTGAGCTTTTTTTCCAAGTTCAACAACAAAGTTGGCCTGCATTGATGTTACAGGCCCTAAGATTGCTTGGACTTCCGCATTTTTTATCAAGTCCAAACCTGTGTTTTGAGGGGAGATCTATTAGAAAAAGAATCAATAACTTTTTTCTTAGTTTTGTATTGTCATTAAAGATTGCAAGTAATGAAACTTTTTCTTTTAGTTTACTAAGAAGAAGGGACTTGAATTCTTGTAGAGATGTAATTATTATTAAGTAAAGCTTGTAAGTTAAAGCAAATAAATGATATACAGATATATTTTTATTAAATCACTTTGAAATAAAAGCTAAAAAGCAATTTTTTGAAAATCACAAAAATTACATTTTGTAAAAGTTAAATAAGTAAACTTTAGGTTTGCACGATTAATAGGATCATGATCTTGACGGTCAAATATCGGTCAGAATTGATCTGATTCACAAGTCTAAACTAAACCAACATTATTTTGGAGATATATATATATATATATAATTTCAATTGTTGCATATATTAAGACAGTGGGTGTTGAATACGCTTTGAGACGTGATGGATTGCTATCTTTTAAGGTATTAATTACCCTACTATATTAGTGTAATATTATGTTAATATATATCTAGGATCTAAAAAAGTCTGAAATTTGTAGACAATAACTTTTGAATATTTTCTTTAAAACTTTTTGTACGAATAAAATTTAAAGATGTTAGAAGAAAAAAAGAAAAAATAGAAGTAGTAATTGAATTTAAATAACTCATCCATAACAGACACATTTGTTATGATACTTTCCCAAATAATTGTGACTGTTTGTATGTAATAGATATGTCTATTTATAATAGACACATCTATTTACTAACAAACATATTTAATTGTAATATAAATAATTATTTTGTATCACACACATATGTGCTAAGTGTTATCATAAAATAATATATATTTATTTAAATATATATAATTATATATATTTCATTTCCTTTCTACTTTTTTTTCTTTATATCTATAAATTTATAGGAATTCTTTTTCTCTCTATTATCTACCATTCAAGCTAGTTATAACAGCATACACCCAAACTAAGTCTAACGAGATTCAAAACCATCTTTGAATTAAAATTAAATTCGAAATTGAACCTGCATATTATGGCAACTATGAATGCCAACTTTAAAATTTCGAAACTTCTGAACCAATTGTTCATTTGGAATAATAATTGTTCTAGAAAAAAAATTTAAAGTATTGGAATACTAAAAGCATGAAGAAAAAAAAAAGTGCAAGAAATTAAGACAAAACCTGCTGCAGCAGCACCAAAGACATCTGCCATGGAGTTCCTGGTGTTAAGGAGCATCCTGGTTTTGTAGTGAGCATGAGTGGCATAGAAGTCTGAGAGGGATATGTTGATACAACTCAACCACATCTTGCCAACCCAATTCTCAAAGTCATAAAGAACCACGCCTACGTTTACTGGAGTGGTTGTGTGTTGTGCCATAACCACTTCCATGAACAAAATCCCTACAAACCAAAAGAAAAAAGAGCACAAACCAGGTTTGAAAGTGTTTCTCCCCATCATTGTTCATTGAGAGTTATCGACAATTGGAGTTATACGGGCATAATTAGGATTTGGGAAGTTAAATTTATATAAAATGTCAAATGGGCAAATATATATACAAGTGAATCTCATAAAATAATAATTAATAGTAAAAAATTTATAATATAAATTGAAAGCCTTATATATAAAAAAAAAAAAATTAATCCTTCAATAAAAAAGAATGAACTCATGCATATGTGAGAGATGGAACATGTACTCCATAGTAATATATTTTTTAAAATAAATGTAATAACTAGAATAATATATTTATGCTGTATAGATTGTACCGTAACCTGACCGACTACACCACAATTAAACCTTGGAAAGAAAAACAATTAATTGGGGTTCTTAATTATATCGACTAAACCTCGAAATCATCTATAATTTTATGTTTTTGAAAATTGTTAATAAATATATGTTAGCATTATATAGTGCGAGTGGCTTCGGCCTGCTAATATTGGTATGCAACCTTTTTATTCCTATTATATATTTAATCATGTTAAAATATAAAAATTTATTCTATTGGTCCTAATATTATATGTATTTTCTTATTTTGTCCTTTTCATGTTTTTTTATCGTCCTATATATGTTTTTCTTTTTAATTTTAATCAATCTCTTTAATTTTATTAAGTAATTCAATCTTTTTAATTTTATTAAGTAATTCAACAATTTTAAATATTTTAATTACTTTTAGCAAATTTTATATAAATAAAAAATAATATTTAATAATTAAAAAATATATCTAATGTTGTTTCTTTATTCCGATTTATACTCAGATTTATATTTTATCATCTTTTTATTTCAAATTTAAAAACTAATAAATGTAATAATTCAAATATAGAAATAAACATAAACAATATAATAATTCAATTGTTTTCATGGGTTATATCAGTAGATGGCTGTATTTCTTGATTGGGGTTATTGGCGGGCTCTGAACTTGGGACTACATCTGGAGTTGTTTGCCCATCAGAGATAGAATCAACATGCTCTGTAGAAGGCTCTCCATTGGGATCTGCTTGGGCTGGACCATTGCGAAGATTTGGTGCAGCCTCTCCAGGAGCATTAATGCCACTTCTCCCATCCTCTCCACCTTTTTCTAAAGTATGTGCTTTTGGGTCCATTTGGTTGAAGATTCTTAACAAATGAAGCATTCTACTCCATATTGAAGGTCTAGAATTAGAATCCTTCAAGATTTCCCAGTGTTCATGAATAAACTTGGCTGTGTATGTTACTAGAGCTGAAAGTGAAATTGCACCAGCAATTGAGAACAACCCCCAGAAACTATCAATACCTAGAACACTACAAGAAACCGAGTTGTTACGTTCATGGCATTTGCTGTCTTTAACAAACCATGCATCTTCAATTCTTCGCATTTTATCATTCTCTGTCACTTTCAGAATCGCCTTTGAAACGTCAGGTACTAGTGGAGAACCTCTACGAAAGACCTGGAAGTTGTAGACCAAAATACAAACTAACATGAGAAAAATTATACCAACATCTATTTTTTGAAATTAAGGCCATGGTGTTAGAGGGTACTTACAAAGCCATACCCATCAGTTTTAAATTGTTGAAAATTCCGACTTTGCGTTTTCAACATAAAAGTAGAAGGTTCAACTGTGGTATAGTTGGAGCAACTCCGTGCCCAAATGAACTTTATATATGGCGATTCGTCAAAAGCAGCTGCAATACCATGATTTCCAGTTCCTTCAGAGAAAAGTTTGTCCAATTCTTCGGGAGAATTGTATGATACCAGTTGGTTATCTTGAAAACCCAACCCTTTCAAGATTCCATAAATGAAAGAACCAACCGGGTAGCCCACGGTCTCCCTGTTCTGAATGAGTTCATTTACATAAATGACGGAGGGCTGAAGCCGCTGTACTGTAAGAAGACTCGCTAAACTGGCTGTGTAACTCTGAGTGAGGATAAGTAGAACAAAACTCCATATTATTACCACTAATCTGGCCCAGTTATTGAACACTCTCTCCCCTGCAATTCATTAGTGATTAGTAAATTAATTAATAACTAAACAGGCCGAAGTTACATTGTAGAGTTTAGGACTTGGAATGAGGAAATTACGATGTGCAAAAATCATGGTGGAGAAGGCAAACCATAAGCTAGTGCCAGCTTGATAGAAAGGAGGTCCTTGAAAGTCATCATTTATTCTGTGTTCAAGAACCCAAACCACAAATCCAATGAATAGAAAGAAACAGAAGATTGTGACCCAGAGCTCCCATGACAAAGGCTTCAGAAAGATCATTGCATTCTTGTTCTTCTCGTCTTGGACTCGCCCGAGCATTAATACGTTACATTCTGTGTATGGCAATGTGTAGTCAACATACAAGGACCTGTTGGCAATAATAGTTATATCTCCCACTGCAGCATCAAAATTCTGTTGGCAATAATTAATAACAAGGGAAAAGCCCATCAGAGATTAGTAGAATTAACTGAAAAATAAGCATCAGCAAAAGATCAGTATAATTTAATTTTACCCCCAAGTGGACTTGATAGACCAAATCATTGTAAGTTCCAGCACTCGATCCGTTAGGTAGCGCAAATGGGATGTAATCATAATCAACAGGATAGGGTAATTCCTTCATTACAGCATCAAAAACATCTATGCAGTATCCAGTCACCTTGGTAACTTTAGTAAAAGGATCTCTTGTCACATTCACAAATTCTCTGAAACCCACCTTCACTGGTACCCCTATTTGCAACCTCTTCCCATTTGTCGGAATCTCCCAGCCCTTAGGAACAGAGGTTGAATCCCCCGGCCATATAATTGTTGACAGTTTGGCCTTAGAAGATACATTTGTTGCTGAGTTTAACTTTTTGACAAGTCCTCTATCTGATGTCCAAAATCCAATTCCTTTTGGTCCAACACCATTCAGATTAACAATTTCAAAAGCTGATGACTGTAATTGATTATTAATAAAAAGGAAATCTCCTGTCAGGCCTCTGAAACAGGTATTTGATAATGCTTCAGCAAGATTTGGACCATTTTGAAAGAATTTAAGAGTTTCAAGATCTGTTGAATTTCTGGGAACATTCGCCCTTTGGATGCTAAAGTTTGCAGTCCCCGCTTCCTCAATTGCCATAGCTAATGCCATAGTAGCATCATAAGCCCAGAGTCCATAAATGTTCAACTCTGCATCAACTATATCTGGATGATCTCGATGGAATTTCTTTTTCCATCGAACTCGAAAGTATTCAAGCTCTTTTGTTCTCGGAACATAAGGTCTTACACCCAATGCCCCTTGCATTGAATCAATTGCTGAAGGATCCAATGAGCTTAATAAGTTAGTCATCCCATCAGTCATGATCCAAACATAGCCTTCACTCATCATTCCAATTTCTTTCGCTTTGATGAAAAGTCGAGCACCAAGAGAGGGAAACATGTGCACAATAAAAACTCTAGTTTGCATGTTCATCAACTTGCGAAGCTCTCCGAGGATTTGGTCATCGTTGGCTGATGGGGAAATGGCACTTTGGTAGGGGACGCGAGTATCACCTACTTGCAAAGCGTCCATTAAATAAGGTATGAAAGCTACTCCATATACATTGTCAACATAGACAGGCACTGCTTCTCTCCATCCAAAGGCTTGAATTATTGCAGTTATGACATTTACCTGTGCTTTATCATTTTGGGTAGCTTGAAAGAAGTATGGACTCCTGATGGAAGTAAGAAAAGGACTTGATGCAGAAAATGATATAATGGGCACTTTGGCTTTTTGTCCAAGTTCAATAACAAAGTTTGCCTGCATTGATGTTGCTGGCCCTAAGATTGCTTTCGCTTCCACATTTTTTATCAAGTCCAAGGCTGTGTTTTGAGGGAAGATTTATTAAAAAGTGTACATACACCCGACCAATAGAAAGTTAATAAACTATAAATTTAAGTAATTCTATCATTATAAGACTGGAATTATCTTAGAAAGAGCCTATTTTAATCCCTCCTCCTTTGAATTGGATCGAAATCAATGATTTAGTATAGTTTAAAAAAAAAAGTAGTTAAATTGACTACTTTACTCGAATCGAGTTGAAACCATAATCATTCTTAAACCGAAATTAAAATATAATAGACCCCATAGATTTAGATGCAAAGCCCTCTCTTCCACAAATCGAAATCGTCAATGAAGTAGAAAATGATTCGTTCTCCTGAATTTGCAAACTATTTCCAACTCATTTCGAATAATTGTTCTATAAAAATTTAAAATGAAGTAAAATGCGACTGAAATATTAATATAATTATATTATACCATTAATTAGTGTACCTTCAGTAACCACAACTCTAACAGGAAAATAAAAAATAAAAATCTCTTCACTATATTTAATGGCTTCTTTTAGAATAAACCATTTACAATAAAAGAAATCAATTGATTTTTCATATAATTATGCTTAATTTTTATTTTTTTTTAAATGAAAAATTTTTTAAGTTAAAAATAATTGAATTTTTCATTCTAAACGTGAGAATTAATTTAAAAAAATTAATTAAATTAAATTCTTATAAAATTCTACATTTCAAACAAAGGGATATTAATTTTATTTTTTTTTATTTTGATTTGAATAATTGAACCATAAAGTAAATTTCACTGTACTGTATTTTCTCTTAAAAGTTAAATATTACTACATAATTAATTACTTTTTATTAGTGAAAAACTAGTCGTTTATGTTTATTATTTTATTTTAATAATAATATTTAATATTTCATAATTTAGGGGTCATCTTATTACAAAATTTTATTAATAATAAATCTTAATTAATTTTAATTTTATTTCAAATATTAATAAATAATTTTTTAATGTAATTGATATAATTATATATTGGATAAAAAATATAAAAATATATACTATTTAATATTAAAATTTTGAAATAATTTTATTAATAGATTTTTTTTAAAAAATAGTTAATATATACTAATAAAAATAAACAAATTAGAGGAAAAAAAATACATATACCAAATATTATTATTAAAATTCTTAGATTTTAAAAATAAGAAATATGTTTTAAAAATAAATGTTTAAATTTTAAAAATAATTTTTGATGAATAATTATTTAAAAGTATATGTAAATTTATAATGAATAATGGCAAAATCTAGAGATCTTAGAATAATTTATATATTTTCTATTCTAACTGAATTGATTTTTAATATATAATATGATGAACAAAGTTTTATAAAGTCTGAAATTATAAATTTTAAAACTTTAAAATTTTTAATAAAAATAGTAAAAAAAAAATTAAATATGTAAGGTAAGGTTTTAGCAGTTAAAATTTAAAAAAGTTTGGACACAAAAAAATTAATATTTTATATGATAATAAACTAATTTTTTTATATAAAAATATAAAAATAAGGATAAAAAAGATTATACCGCGTGACAATTTTTTAAGCACTTTCATGTAAAAATTTAGAGCATTATTCTTGCGGATACTAAACTCTATAAATCATTCTTTGGAAAATAAAAAATAAATAAACAGGATCTTGTGGATGGTGCATGCAATTTGAAGCTATCTATTGCAACATCAAAGAAACCCTAACATTCGCCTTCCCGCACGGTGAAGAGCAAAACTCACGTTGAAGATCAAAAAGCCCAAATCTCTATTGGAACATCAAAGAAACCCTAACACTCACGTTGAAGAGCAAAACACCCAAATCGTTCTCAACGCTACTCCAATCTCGCCTCCATTTGCGACGTCTGTTTGCTCTTTAACGTCACTAAACGAAGTCTGTTTGCTCTGTAACGTCACTCCTTGCTATGATTGTGCGCTCTATTCGAGCTGAGGTCAAGAATAAATTTGTTTCACGTTTTATAAAATGATTTTAGTTTATTCGAGTTGCTTCATTGTTTAAAAATGACATTTTGATCAACATTAATGGGTTTTTATGCGGCTGGCATTCATCCGATTGTCAATGTCTAAGGGTATAGTACATTAACTGTTGCTTTTCCTTTCCTAGTGCAGATTACTTTAGATTATTGTGAATAAGATGTGATTTCCATTTTATTTCTTCCAAGTTTATGTTGTGAATTGAGTTGGCTTTCGTTTTGCTTACTTTATTGTTTCAAAAATGACATTTTGATTTGTCTCTCTGGGTTTTTGGTTGTTTCTTGAATAACTAATATATATTGGGTTATAGATGTGGACTGATGATATCTTATATATGTGTTGTTGTATTTGGATTTATCAAATTCATAGGAGAATGGTTTATTTTTGTCTCAGATGAAAACAGGACTGTTTGAACAGGTGTGGAAGAAAGCGTTATCTTCATTGTTTGAACTAGTGTGGAAGAAAACATGATTGTTTATACTAGCTTGGAAGAAAGTGTTTATTTCAAAAATCATTTTGTTTCATGTTTTTCTCTAATTGTATATTTATCTATTTTTGAGAATGGATGACTTGCTTTCAAGTTGCTAGAAAGGGTGAAAAATAGTCATAATACATATATCATATTCTATAAATAGGACCTTATTATGAGTTGTAGTAGTGTGTGGTGGAATTGATATATATATTTATGTTTTAAATTTATAATGAACTGGGTTTAGGTAAGAATTTCCTCTTATGATAATGTTTTATGCCCAATTAAATAATATTTTTACAACAACTTTTCCCATTACTAACAGCTCTAGTTTTAAATCATGGAATTCATTATGGTTTATTTTGATTAATTTAATAATATTATGTAGGGTCAATTTTTTACTTTTATTATCTCCTAATTTGATTAAAATATATTACTCTTAATTTATGTTGAGGCTAAGAGAAATTTGAAATGAAAATAACTTTTTTATAATTTAACTTCACATTAAAACAATGATAAACAAAATAGAGGAAAAATTCAATTCCCAATTAGGCTAACTTTATTAATAAATAGAGTGAATTACAAACAAGACAACATTGCTGCTCCAACCACCCATAAAACATTGATGGGAGGAGCTATTGAGCAAAGAGCAGAGTAGGTCATGGTTGTTTTCCGTTATAAAATGAATATGTAAAATCATGCAGCAAAACAAAAAAGAATGGTGGGCTCTGATCAGGATTTGCAATTCGAGGGACGCATGACTAAAGAGGCCAAGCAATGGGTTAGGATTGTAAAAGATATTGATAAATCTCCTAACTTTAATCTATTAGTTAATTTTGTTTTTGGAGAGTCTAATCACTTAATGTCATTTTTAAGATTGTAAAATTATGAGTTTAAACTCATTTTGGAGTACAATAAAAAATAATTTAATATTTTTAAATCATTGAAGTTTATTAACTTGGTTGATAAAATTCTACATGAACTAAGATCATTTTATTTTACTATTTTACATACTTATGGTATTATGCCTCCATCAATGTCACCTTCTAAATTTTTATGCAAATTATAATATATTTTAAGTTGTAAAGTTTAAAAGTTACATTCTAATAAGATAAATTATCATATAATAATATATTTTAATCCTTAAAATATTTATTTATAAAATTCCTTTTTTTTGAAATACTGTCTGTCTCATACTCGTTTGATCACTGTTTCTCGTTATTTTTTTGCTTGCTTTTGGTATCACATAAGTAATTAATAAATACTATAACAAAATGTTAGTTTATGGATGTTTATATTTGACATTTAATTTGTAGATGCATGCATATCAATTTTTAAGAGGAGACTCCGCCGAATTTAAAGTAGAAATGATAGAGTTCTTATGACATTGGATCCTAAGCATTAGTTTTCTATCTTGGCTTATCACATGGATCATCTTCTATTGCATCCCATCACGCTCAATCGAAGGCAATGGAGAAAGAGATTTGACAATTATACTAGACTATCGCAACTCTAAAGGATGTTTTGTTGTAATGCAAGAGAGAGATCAATAGTGCGAACAGACGTTGGAGGAACACATGCAACAAATGATGCAGAACATGATGACATAGATGATACAAGGTACATATTCTACAGCCCAAGCTCCTGATGCAACTCATTAGGATGATGCTAGAGATACTAATGATGTTAATGATAATGATTAGCTTATTCTTTTATTCTTATGATATTTTATTTCATAGCGCTACAATACATTATTGTCATAATCCTTTAATGTGATATCTATATATAATATTAATTAATATTTAATATTTGATAGACCGATATCATAAATATTATGATGTTGAGCATTTACAATTAATAATATATTATATGCTTTAATATAGGAAATAATATATTAAATAAATAAAAAAATAAAAATTTTAACTATAATTTGAAATGGAAATCCAAAAAGACAAACCATTTGATTTCAAAATAGAAAAGATTTTTTTTATTTTATTATATTTAAAAACATATTTGAAATGAAATTTTCTATTTAGAAATCGATTGTATTTTGGTTTCAAAAAGTTTTTTTTTTTTATCTTATTTATTGTACATGTTAGACATTGATTAGAAATGGAAATCCATTTTAGATTATTAGAAACCAAAATATATTAGTTTTTAACTTGAACGGAGTTAGAAACAGAATTGTGTCGGTTTCTAGATTTAAAATGGACTATTCCATTTTAAATCAATTTCAAAATTAGAAACAGACTTCATATTTTGTTTTTAATTTATTTAGAAACCTATGATGGTAAATCAAATATTTTAATTTTAAATCAATTAGAAATCAATTTTCATTGTTTTGAAATCAATTTTTCGGTTTCTAATTTCCTATTTCCTTGTAACGATGAGAGTTTTTTTCCCTCCTATTTTGAAGAGACTATTTCACTAATTTGAATTTGTGATTTTCAGGTTAGAAGGAACTTTTGGTGGCATCATATTCATGATCATTCTGGGTTAGGTTATGTATCGAATCCAAAACATTAAGCAAGAAATGAATTAAGCTAGATCGATCAAACACATAAAATCACATAAGCTGTCTCTTCCCCCACACGCACACACACAGACCGAGCAAAAGAGAGCGGTACCTGCGGCAGCCGCGCCAATGATATCTCTCTTGGAGTCCCTGGGACTGAGAACCAGCCTGGTTTTGTATTGAGGACGTGTGGCATAGAAATCCAAAAGGCCCATGTTGATGCAAGCCAACCCCATCTTACCCATCCACTCGTCAGATTCATCAAGAATCACGCCTATATTCACTGGGATTGTTGTGTTTTGTGCTGCAACCTTTTGTCTGATCATAATTCTTATGGAAAGAAGGAAAAAGAAGTATAAAACAGGTTTCCAAGAGCTCTTCGTCATCTCTGGCTTCGAGACATATGTGTTAATACACTTTAAACTGAATATATATATATATATATATATATATATATGAAAAAACTTAATTGAAAATAAATTTAGAATATAAATATGCGAGTTTCACTTATTTTACATGTAAGTTTCATTAAATATATTATATATTAGATTCACAATAGATAACTAAATTTAAAAAAAATTACATATTTTTAAAATCTGTGAATAATGTCAAAATCAGGGTAAAAACTAAAGACAAAAAGACAAGTTTGTATCAGCTTATATTGTGCATATAGAAAAAGACAATCAATGGGTCATATTCAGGTTTTTTCGGTGAATGCTTGATTTGAATTTAGAAAAAGAATGCGAGGTTAAGGTGAAGATTAATTTATATGGTACAACTTAATTTTTTTCAATCGAAATATAATTTAATAAAAATTAATTTTATCTATTTAATTTTAAATTAAAATAAAAATTAATTTAAATAAATAAATATATTAATTTTTTGATAGAATCATGCAAGTTATTAAGTTAATTTTATGAATGATTTAAACTTGAATTATTTTTTCATACAACCATTTGTAAGTTGCAAGAAAATTTCAGACTCCACTAGGAAAAAAAAAGGGGGGTAGTTACATCAATCAATGAATTAATATATTTATTCATAAATAGGAAGAAGTTAATATTTGTTGTCTTGTGTGGTACATCAATTAATATATTTATATATTATGGTTATCTTTTATATATAGCTAGCATATATATACGGTATCAAAATACAATAATCTCCCTTTCCAATGTGGACTTTACAAGCTTTCAAGAAATTATGGACCGTTTAATCTTTTTTGGTCATCAGTAGCCAAATTATACTGGCAGATGCACAGTCGTGGGAAGGCTGTGTACTTCTCTGGAATCAAGACACCTTCTCACAAGTGAGCTGCTGTTAGGTTTGGGTTTAATGGGAATGTCTAATGACATGGGTTTAGGATGCAACTTTCTTCGACCTCTCTTCTTATATTTCTTAATAAATTTTTACTTGTCTAAAAAAAATGCCTTCTACTTAGGACAAAGTTGGTAAATTAAATTGGTGGGATAAAAAAAATGTTTTAATTAATTTTAAAAAATTATATACAATAATAAATTATTTATTGAGAGAAAAATAATAATAATGCACATAGATTTTTATTAAGTAATAACAATAGAGTAAAAAAAAGAAAACAATTTTATAATATAATAAATTATTACTGTAATTTAAATTTATAATTATCCTCGACTAATTTTCATTTTTTAGATGCATTGAATTAGCACTCCGTTATTGTTGCCTATATAAAGGTGTTTGGATAATTATTAATTTTATCAAGGATATCTTTCACTATAAGCAATTAAATAAGTATTTGTAGTCAAGTTTTCACTATTTTCATTGTAAAAAATGTTTTTCGCTGTAATAGGTTTAGACTAATAAATATACTAGATTTTTTATATATTACATATCAATTTTGAGGAAAAGAGTTAGAGGAAAAAAATGGCTGTCTTTTAAAAATTTTAATAGATAGGTTTTTAACTTTTTTTTTTTAGGTTTTATTATTTATTTTAAAAGTTTAAACTAATAGGTGTTTAAAGGGAAGTGCTGAATAAATTTAAATTTATTAAAATAATATATATATATATATATATATTTCTGTTTTTTTTTTAAATGACTGGTTCAATTGACCTTTTGGTATGGTTGTCTCATTGCCTACCATGTAACTTAATTAGAACTGGTTATTAAGCCGGTTCCGATTCTAACAACTTGGTATCGCTCGTTTATAGTTCACCAAAAGCATGAACCTAAAACCCCTAACGTTCAAGTTTCAGTTCTGATTCGATTTGGTTTAGTTCAAAATCAGTGGTCTAATTATTTTTCATTTTTTTTTAAATAAAAAATCCTGTTTTACCTGCATCCAAATTAGACAATTTTGGTTCATTCATGATTCAAATCAAACATAAGTTTAACTTGTTTCAATCCAATTTAAACCGATTTCATTATGATTCTAAACTGACCCATAACCAAGTTTAGTGTAACATTTCTTGTTTCTTTTGGACCTTTAGGTATATAGTTTTTTTGACTACAACCCACCTAATTCAATATAAACATTGCGATTGTTATGAATATATTTATGGTGGATGTCTATTAATATTTTTTAACTCTTAAATTTTTCATTTTCTCTTTACAAGTTTAATGTACTTCATTAAATATTTTATTAATTATGAATTCTTCACCTTTTTATGTATGTCTATAAATAGAGGCATTATATGTGATATTTTATACACTTGAAAATTAAAAAATAAATTATACTTTCTCTTGATTCTCTCTTCTATTATTATCTTAGTTTTACCTTATTTTATAATAACAATGCAATTATGGAAGATTAAAGGTAAAAATTGTGTTTACCCACCACTTGCAATTGATTGACGTTAACATGCAATAAGAACAAAAACACTAATCTCAAAATAGTCCAATTAACAATTCATTCATTACAATAAAGAAAGAGAGGGGAAATACAAAGAAAATCATAAAAATATCCTTAAATTTTTTCCAATTACATGAGTACTTAGCACGCATTTATAGTGATGGTTTTGTTATCTTTTATTGATATGAAGTTTTAGAGGAATAGAAAATTAATTGAGTAGTTTCCAGGAAAAATTCAAGCAATAGAGGAGAAGATAAATATATTGATCGAGTTAACGAGTCTTGTTAACGTTTATGGTGTCTAAGAATATTACAAAAGGAGAGAGACGACCAATTCATTCTATGATTTTTTTTTCTATATTTTTTCAGACAATTAAAAGATGAAGCGTGCATTAATTTTACTAACAAAATTTGATAATTATATTAAATTTGATAATTTTATTCATCTTTACTGTTGTTCGTAGAAATTTATGATGTTAAATTACTTATAACATTAAAAATAAGATTATATATATTTATTTTTTTTTGGCTAATTACATTTGTACGAAGAGATAATGGGAATATATGGTTAAAGTTTCAATCATTTCTATGAAGCATGCATGGGAGTGGGACTTACACATCGCAATCTTATTCAGAGTTCAGTCAAAATGAAAAAACAAATATACTGAACACTGAACAGAACTGCGATGTGTATATTTATTTTTATTATTACTATTTTATTGTTTTTTATTTTGACTGAACACTGAACAAGATTGCAATGCTGGAGTACTTCGTAGAAATTATTGGAACATGACAATATATACCAATTATTTAAACCTTATAATTGGATGCTCATTCCATTTACTAACATTTTTGTCCGACTTCATGAAAATCGACGATCAATCAACCTGCATTAAAAAACCTAAAAAACCATCCATTGGAGATGGCTGTGGATTTTGCTTCTGAAAATCTAAAAGAGTATAAAATAGACCTTTAGATCTCACGATAAAACAAGTCACGGACTTGTGGATTGCCCTCCATGGGTTTATCAGGAAATCATATGGGTCAGCACGACAGAGTCGATAGTCCCACAATAAAACAAGTGAGGACCTTGTGGATTGCCCTCCATGAGTTTATAAGAAATTATAACACAGCTAGTGCGTCGCCACACTCGACATCTGGGATCCTCAGATTGCCAATAGAATAAGGCCCCAAAGTATGAGCATGAAACGTACTGCTCGGACGAGGGTAGCAATGTTGCCGTCATGAGTGACAACGTAACATAGCCTTCACTCATCATTCCAATTTCTTTTGCTTTGATAAATAGTCGAGCACCAAGAAAGCGAAATATGAGCACAATAAAAACTCTAGTTTGCATTGTCATCAACTTGTAAAGCTTTATGAGGAATTTAAAATACGGGAATTTACAATTTGGTCCTGAGTTTTTACCTTATATTATATTTTAATTTTTGAATTTTGATAAATTAATTATTCATTCTCTGAGATTTACACTATATTACAATTTCATCTTTAAAATTTAAAAAATAAATTATTTAGTCCATTTAGTTTTAATATATGAAATAATTTAATCCGTAGAGTTTTAATATTTACAATAATTCTATCCATTAATGGAATGATTAAATTATTTTATATATTAAAATTACAATGATTAAAGTGTGATATAATATAAAATTTAAAGACTATATAATTAATTTCTTAAAATTTAATGACTAAAATATAATATAGTGTAAAATTTAAGGATTAAATAATTAATTTTTTAAAATACAGAGATAAAAATATAATATAAAACAAAATTCAAGAACCAAATTATAAATTTTCCTTTAAAATATTTCTCACTTTTTAAGGTTGACCTAATAGAATATATAGTTGGAGGGACATTGAGTTGGTTGGATTTAAAGCACTTTCAAAAATGGAGAGACATGTGTATTAATTTTAATATAACTCAGAGAATAAAAAGTAATTTATCCTTTTATTTATATTTTTAATTTACATTATTTTATTTTATTTTGAATTTTAAAAATAAAAAATTTAATAATTCAAATATAAAAATAAACATAAACATAAATAATGTACAAAAAAAATCTAAATATGATCCTAAGAAGATATATATTTATAAAAAAAGTGGATATACATAAATTTATAAAATTAAAAAGTTTGATTATAATTGGAAAGTCATACAAAGATTTAAAATTTTTTTAATCATTTGGCTTAAATAAAATGCATTACGTAATGTTAAAATTCTACAATTCAATTGTCAAGATCCAAAAGTTCAATTCGGTAGACAGTTGCATTTCTTGGTTTGTATTATTGGCAGGCTTAGAATTTTCTACCTCTTGAGTTGTTTGCCGATTAGAATTAGGATCCACATGCTCTGCAGAAGGTTCTCCTTGCTCTCTACTGAAATCTGCATGGACCGGACCATTGCGTACATTTGGTGCACCCTCTCTTGGACTCCAAGTCAGTTTAGGTATTCCTTCTTTTCTTTCCATCTTTAACATAATTTGCTCTACTTGTCTAATTAGAGCCTCCGTATGTACAACATGATACATTTCTGAGAATTTAATCTAAAATCATTTAGAATGGAGAAAGAGAATCCATATAACAACCCCCAAGAAAATTCTTGAGATAAGTTAAGTCGAGTTATGTGCTTTCGGGTCCATTTGATTGAAGATTCTTAACAAATGAAGCATTCTACTCCATATTGAAGTTCTAGAATTAGAATCCTTCAAAATTTCCCAGTGTTCATGAACAAACATGGTTGTGTATGTTACCAGAGCTGAAAATGAAATTGCACCAGCAATCAAGAACAGCCCCCAAAAACTATCTATACCAAGAATACTAGAAGAAACGGAGTTGCTACTATCTATGCATTTGCTCTGTTCTCCAAACCATGCATCTTCAATTCTTCGCATTTCATCATCCTCTGTCACCTTCAGAATCGCCCTTCAGGTACTAGTAGGAATCCTCTAGGAAAGACCCTGGAAGTTACAGACCGAAATCCAAACCCATATGAGAAAAATTAATATCAACACAGGCTATTGGAAATTAAGGCCTTGGTGTTAGCTTGCAGGAAAAGAGTACTTACAAAGCCAAACCCGTCAGTTTTCAGCATGAAAGTGGAAGGTTCAATCATGGTATAGTTGGAACAATTTCGCGCCAGAATGACCTTCATATATGGAGATTCACCAATAGCAGTAGCAATACCACGATTTCCAATTCCTTCAGAAAGAAGATTGTCCAATTCTTCAGGAGAATTGTATGATATCAGCTGGCTATCTCGAAAGCCCAACCCTTTTAAGATTCCATAAACGAAAGTACCATGCAGGTAGCCCATGGTCTCCCTGTTTTGAATAAGTTCATTTACATAAATAACTGAGGGTTCAAGCTGCTGTACTGTGAGAAGACTCGTTAAACTGGCAGTGTAACTTTGAGTGAGGATAAGTAGAGCAAAACTCCATATTATTACCACTAATCTGGCCTAGTTGTTAAACACTCTCTCCCCTGCAATTCATTAGTGATTAATAAATTAATTAATAGTTAACCCCATCATAATTGAAACTAAACAGGCCAAAGTCACATTGAAGTGTAAACGAGTTGGAATAGGGAAATTACGCTGTGCAAAAACCATGGTGGAGAAGGCAAACCATAAAGTAGTGCCAGCTTGATAGAAAGGAGGTCCTCGGAAGTCATCATTTATTCTGTGTTCAAGAACCCAAACCACAAATCCAATGAACAGGAAAAAAATAGAAGGTTGTAGCCCAGAGATCCCATGACAAAGGCTTCAGAAAGATCACTGCATTATTGCTCTTGTCGTCTTGGATTGGCACAAGTATTGATATGTCAGATTCTGTGCATGGCAATGCATAGTCAACATACAAGGACCTGTTGGCAATAATAGTTACATCTCCCACTACAGCATCAAAATTCTGTAGGCAGCAAAAATTAACAGAAAAGGAAAGAGCCCATCAGAGATTCGGAGAATTGAAAAATAGACATCAAACAAAGATCAGTTGATAATTTTACCCCTAAGAAGACTTGATAGACCAAATCATTGTAAGTTCCAGCACTCGATCCATTAGGAAGCGCATATGGGATGTAATCATATTTTACAGCGGTAATTGATGTGTGTGATCCGCGAGTAAACGGGCCATATCAAGTAATAAAGTGATAAGTCAAATATCGTTCTCACAAGGATTTGACATTTGATTACTAAACTATGAATGAAGTGATTATTTGGGCTAATAATTAATGAAAATAAAGTGTAAATGCAAATAAATTAAGTGAAATTGATAAAGTTAAACAGAACAAGTAAAGAGCAAGCAAATAAATTCTAAATCTAGATGCAATTGAACTAAATTAAGAACTAGTAATTTAAATCAAATGCTAATTACTGAGAAAAATGATTTTAAAGTTGAGGGTTTATGCATAAATTAATTAGGATTTATCTTGGTTGTTTCAATTTTAAAGGAAAATAGAGTTTGAAGGTGATTGATTCTAAAATCCTTCGATATCTTTTTTAAGCAAACCAAATCATATTTTAAGAAAACTAAACATACGTTCGTACAATATTTAATTTTCTTAAAACCCATTAAGTTTTATAACCAATCAATGAATCATCTTAAAACTCTAGTTTATTTCTAAATCTAGGTGATTTTAAGTTCTGATCTTTGATTATCTATCTATGATTTTCACCTTTCAGTCATTTAATCAAAAATTAAGATAATACCCGATGGGTACTAACATTAGAAAAGTAAAACACAAGAAAAGAATCAAAACTCATATTTAAATAAAATATGGAATAAACTAATACAAATCTACAAATTAATTTAAAATATGTTTTTCAACACTAAAATCTAAAGATTCTACTCACCCACGTTGATATTTACAAGAGAAAATGATGAAAAAATAAAGAAAAACATGAAAAGGGACTAAAAATAAAAAAACCCAAGTAGAAAAAACTCAAAATCTCTGAATCCTAGAGCTTCCAAAAAATGGCCACAATAGCTTCTCTCTCCAGAATTGATGTTGTTCCTCTCCTTTCTAGTTTTGTGATTTTTCGTTCTCGTACTTCTTGTTACTTTTTCTTGAGATAAAAACTAGAAAATGATACTTTTATATGGTTTCAAAAGTTTCCCTAAAGTAAGTTTAAAAATGGATAAGAGCCAATGAATGAATAGGAGATGAAATGTAAAAATTTTCAGGTCAGTAAAGCTTTTCACATTCTGGGTTGTTTGCTGAGAGTATTGCTTACCCTCAGCAACATCTTAAGAAAATTTCGGCTTCTGCATGGCCTTTCTGCATAGGTAAGCAATACCCTTAGTAAATCTCTGCAGGTTTATGTTGAAATGAGTTTTTTTGGCTCATACTTGACTTTCAGCTTGACCTGAGCTGTACCTTAAACACTGTCGCATACCTTAAGTAGGATCTCAAGCGACCTCAAGCAAATCTTTGCAGGTTTGGAGATGAAAAATCTGAATATGTTAGAATTAAGCTACACTTGACTTGTGACTTGCCCCAGGTTTTAGATTAAGCAGTATGACCCTAAGTGACATCATTAGTAAGATCTTTAACAAATTTCGACCAACTTAATTTTTCAAGACTTGATTTTTTCACTTTTCTCCATGCTTAAAGGGCTTCAAATTTTTTCAAATCACCTCTTAATGCATTCATTAACCTTCAATTTACCACAAAACCGATTAAAAACATTCAAATTATAAAAATTAAATATAAGGTAACTAAAATTAATAAAATAACTAAAATAAAGCTAAGAATATAAAATATAAAGACAAAATGAATGCAAAACTACCCTAAAATACCTATATGAAATGAGTATAATAGTAATTTCTTCGTTTCAGCATCAAAAACATCTATGCAGTATCCCGTCACCATGGTAACATTAGTAATAGGATCTCTTGTGACATTCACAAATTCTGTGAAACCATCCTTCACTGGTACCGTATTTGCAACCTCTTCCCATTTGTGGGAATCTCCCAGCCCTTACGAACAGAGGTTGAATCCCCCGGCCATATAATTGTTGCCAGATTGACCTTAGAAGATGCATTTGTCGTTGACTTTTAACTTCTTGACAATTCCTTTATTTGATGTCCAAAACCCAATCCCTTTTGGTCCAGCACCATTCAAATTAACAACTTTAAAAGCTGATGACTGTAATTGATTAATAATAAAAAGGATGACCGTAATTGATTAATAATAAAAAGGAAATCTCCTATGAGGCCTTTGAAACTGGTATTTGATAATGCACGAGCAAGATTTGGACCATTTTGAGAGAATTTAAGAGTTTCAAGATCTGTTGAATTGCTGGAAACATTTGCCCTTTTAAAGCCAAAGTGTGTAGTCCCAGCTTCCTCAATTGCCATAGCTAATGCCATAGCAGCATCATAAGCCCAAAGTCCATAAATGTTCAACTCTGCATCAACTATATCTGGATGATCTTGATGGAATTTCTTTTTCCATCGAAGTCGAAAGTCTTCAAGCTCTTTTGTTCTCGGAACATAAGGTTGTGCACCCAATACTCCTTGCATTGAATCAATTGCTGAAGGATCCAATGAGCTTAGAAAGTTAGTCATCCCATCAGTCAGAATTCAAACATAGCCTTCCCTCATCATTCCAATATCTTTTGCTTGGATAAAAAGTCGAGCACCAGGGGAGGGAAACATGTGCACAATAAAAACTCTAGTTTGCATTGTCATCAACTGGTAAAGCTCTCTGACGATTTGATCATCGTTGGCTGATGGGGAAATGGCACCCTGGTTGGGGACGCGAGTATCAACTGCTTGCAAAGCTTCTATTAAGTAAGGTATGAGATTCCATATAAATTCTCAACATAGATAGGCACTGCTTTTCTCCATCCAAAGGCTTGGATTATTGCAGTTATTGCATTTACCTGAGATTTATCATTTTGGATAGCTTGAAAGAAGTATGGACTCTTGATGGAATTAAGAAAGGGACTTGATGCAGAAAATGATATAATGGGCACTTGAGCTTTTTGTCCAAGTTCAATAACAAAGTTGGCCTGCATTGATGTTGCTGGCCCTAAGATTGCTTGCACTTGTTCATTTTTTATCAAGTCCAAAGCTGTATTTTGAAAGCAGATCTATTAGAAAAGAAACAGGAAATTGATTTCTGCTAGTTTTTTTTTTTTTTTTTAAATTATGATTAATCACAACTAGCATCCTACTAGAATAGTTTTATCAGTTGTTTTCTATATATTTTGCTACTTTCTTAAATAGTTTGATCTCTTTTTAAATCAAAATCTTTGTTTAGACACTATAAATTTATAACATAAATAAGTAAAATTTATATATGATGTGATCATATTTTGAATCCTATATATTTTATATTTTAAATTTTAAATTCATAATGATTCATCTCTAAACAAAATTAAATTTATAAAATCTTAATAATATTTTCTTTTTTCTAGCTGTACTCTGACAGTCAAATGCTCTCTATGCATGTACAATTATACATGACAGCTTCCGCCAACCAGTGAAGTAGAAAATGAATTATTCATTTCTAGAATATTAAGAAACTTCTCCCAACTCATTTAGAATAATTTTTGTATAAAAATTTAAAATAATAAAATTCAATTAAAAATAATTTTATAATAAAATTATATATTTTTAAAATAATTTAAAGAGATAGAAACTTTATCTTATTTCTTAATGCATCAAATTACTTATTTTTTAATTTAAAAGAACTCAATTATTGAATTCTTACTATTCTTTAGGTTTTCAAGCACAATATTTCAAAACATTCACTAATTGACTTCATTTGCAGCCTCAATTACATTCGATTTCAGAGTATATACGCATAGGAATACTAAAAGCATGAAGGGAAAAAAAAGTGCAAGTAATTAAGACAGAACCTGCTGCAGCAGCACCAACGACATCAGCCATGGAGTTCCTGGTGTGAAGGAGCAGCCTGGTTATGTAACGAGCATTGGTGGCATGGAAGTCTGAGAGAGATATATTGACACAACCAAACCACATCTTTCCAACCCAATTCTCAAATTCACAAGGAACCACACCTACGTTCACTGGGGTGGTTGTGTGTTGTGCCATAGCCATTTCCATGAACAAAATCCCTACAAAACAAAAGAGAAAGGAGAAGAAAACAGGTTCGTAAGCGTATCTCCTCATCATTGCTTATTGAGAAATCGTTACCTGGAGTTTCATTATGGGTATAATAATTAGGATTTGAGAAGTTGGATTTATACATAGTTCTTAGTCCAGTTGTTAGATGCATGTTACCCATGAGCACGTTACCCATGAGCACGTATTGAGTCTTTGCCCTTTTTTAGGGTAAAAGGAGCTATGGCTTAAATTTCCTCGTTGTTTAGTTAAAGGTCAACCCGAGTAACTAAATCTTAACTAAACCTTGAAATAAAAAATAATGGGGGTTCTTCTCCACGATCTGCCCACTTGGCCACTCATCTCTCATCTGTTTTTTAATGTGAGCTAAGCTACGTTTCTCTTAACACATACCCATACATCTCTTATCCTAACATCATGTACAACAAGTAGGCACTCAATCACTGAATTATTGCTCAATGGATCAACCATGATCTCTTGTTGCCATAGCTGCTTCTGTGATTGAAATCGCCCGCACGGCTCAAACGCAACAGTTTATCCTGAAACAGCAGGGGCCTGAGATTTTGGATCGATCGTACCCATCTCCAAGTAACAAGCCATTCTATACTTTCCTTGATGCTATTGGCTTCGCTTGTGCCTTGTGTCGGTGCATTTTCTCACTATTGCATACTTCTATCACAGTCGACACGCTGACAATCCCATCGACATTTCCATTGTATCTCTCATCTTCATCATATGTCTGGCCTGTTCCAAATTAACCAAGGATCCAAGAAACACACCGACATCCCCACCTGTTTACTTAGGACCACTGAATATTTGGTTCTTCAGTTTCAATATAATCCTGTTTGGGAGGCAGATTTTGATTATTAGTTCATTATACTTCAAATGCCTAACATGGGTACATACATTAGTTCATCAGGTATTTCTACAACAATTACACAACTCGTTCAAAATACATGAAGCAACACGCCGCAAATTGGTACTGGAACAGGTCATCTATCAGAAAACAGTAAAAACCAGGACCTCACTTGGTTTATCAGCAGACCAATCTGTTGCTGTATTGGGATGTGCCCTAAGATTGGTCCTTACATCTCCTTATCAATGATATCGCGCATCGTCTGCATTGGGATGAGCCCTTCTGCCCGGATTGCATCCTTATTTGGATCTGGACTGATGAAAAATAGTGTTGGCAAACCCCGAACCTGTGCTAAAATGTTCTATATATCAAAATATGACTTCCATGAAATTAAAGGTCTTGAATATTGCTATGGCGTCACATGTTGCAATATAAACTTTATAGTAGAAGATATGCAGACAATATAGCAGCTTCTGATAACTTTAACAAGAAAAGGATTTATCTGATAGATGAAAACTTTGTTCAAAATTGTTTAGCTAATGATAAAAGTGAAAACCAGAAAATTTTACAACTTAAATGAATTTAACATGTCTAGTCAGCAAAACTAAGACCCAACAAAGACTGATCTAAGACTCTAAGTAGTAAAGAAAATGATATTTGGAATTACCTGCATGTCGCATGCAAATTCATACTCATCATCAGTATCAACCTTAACTATCATTGCATTGTTCTCATATTCCACAGCAAGCTGTAGAGGCCAACCATAAGTTATGAGAAGTCCATAAAATTAAATTGAGCCAACATCACATGTCAGATGATAAGTTAACAATTTCAAGTATAGATTTTGACATTATAAAGTTCATTCTATATAGCAATCAACATGATTACAAGGTGAATGTGGCTGAGGTAGTGTATGATAGAAATTTAATGTCGTTGAGGTAGTGTGTGATAGAAATTTACATGTTAGAAGGAAAAGTAGGATATTGATTGATTAAATTTCAGTTTTTAGGGAACAAAAAAGGGTATAAAACAAATTTAACCCTAGAAAATGAATGCATTGCTGTCCAAATTATAATATGATGGTCACACATTCTTGATTTCTCTCATTTGCACAAGGACAATATCATCTAGCAACCCATATTGCGTTGATTACCGAAGCTGCAGGGCGGGATGTCCAGAAGATATGCTAAGTAAATTAAAGTCATCTCACGAGAAAGAGATACTTATTTTATTCATTGCTTCAAACCTAATGATGTTAAAAAAATTCTTTGGCTAAATTCATCTTATATGTAATTCTCATTAAGTTAAAATATTTTTCATTCATGTAGGACTTAATTTCCAACACAGAAAACACAACATAGCCACAAACTTGGTTAATCAGAAATAGTTTGTTTTGATCTCACGAGAAATCAAAATGTTCCCCTCATTGATCTCATTAACAGATTTGCGTTTCTACATTTTACTATGAAAGACACCTTCCAAAATGATCTGCATAATCTGATTAACCCACTAGCAGCCAGCAATGATCTGCATTCAAAGACATCTTACACTCAACCAAGTAAACCTATAAAAACCAGATATTGTACAACAAATAAAACCTTCAAATGCCTATTGAATAGTTTGACAAATCAACACCTGCCCTATCTATATCTACCCACACAAATTGAGTTGAGGCTCAAAAGCATGCACGGTTTCCTTTTGCTTTTCACAATAAGATTAATTAATAAATTTGCTCACCAAGATACTTATGCCAATGATAGAAACATGTCCTCAAAGTAGTTGATAAGACAATCAATTATACTATTCAAAATCCCATTCCACATTTCAAAACATATATGATGTTTAAAAGCAAGCAAATTGATACAGAAAATTGCAAACAGAAAATGAAAGTAGAAAATAGAATACATCAAATTGTTTGACAAAAAAAAATTGGGGCATACCATTTCAAGTTCTTGGGCCATCAAAATACAAGGTCCACACCACGTTGCATAAAAATCGATGATAAGGGGCACATTTCTTTCTCCTCTTACCAGCTCCTGTATCTCCTGTGCAGTCTTCTTTTTCTGGACACCCAAAATAAGCAAATGGGTGCGTAGAATTACAAAATTAAAAAAAAAAAAATTCCAGGAGGGGTTTTGGGGGGGAAAAGCAAAATAGATTATTTCCCAAAAATAAATGTGAAACCCATAATTGATTAAATTATTTTCATTTCCTTTCCTATATTTTCTCAAAACCAGGTAAACAAGCAGATAAGCAAACCAAATAAACCAACATCATATAAATTCACAGTAAGAAAAATAACCCAATTTCAGGCGTTTCTGGAGGGCGTACCACAAGATAGTCTTCTCTAACATACTTGCCCTGAGGGGGTCTGCGAAGCAGTCTTCTTGGTTGAGTAGAGAGCGAGAAGGGTCTGTTCTGGGCGGTATTGTTGGCAGAGAAGAGCGAGTTCCCTCGATGGTTTTTCAAGGAAGAGAGAGGAAAAGATGATGATGAAGCTTGTGACGTAAAGATGGATGAGAAAGCTGTTAACTTGTCGGAAAAAATGTGGGCTTGCAGTGCAGCCATTTGCAGAGAGAGAGGAGACAGAGCTGTGCGAGAGAGGGGGTTTAGAGGAGTTTTTGCAGGTATGAATTGAGATGGCCATTTACATAATTTTGACTTGGGTAAATTAATATTTTACCAATATAATTTGTCCTCATTAATATTTTTTCTCTTTATTTTCAAAAATAAATTAAAATATTTCTAACATTTAATTTCCTTATATTCTTTAATTATTTTATTTATTTTAAAATACATTTCAATTTATTCCACCCATCAAATAAGATAATTGTGATATAAAATTTGGGAAAAAGTATTTTTTTTCTGAATTTTGTTATTATTAATTTTTTTTATTTAAAAAAATATTAAAATATTCTTAAAATTGATGGTATAATGAGGATATTTTGATTTTTTTTTTTAAGTTTAAATGGATTAAAAATAGACTTAGAAAATTAAATATTTGATGAAAACAAATTTTAGGAACTTTTCAAACATAAAAATATTAATAATGTTAAAAATACATGAATTAAAAAGTCATTTGCAGTTTTTTTTTTCATTTTTTTTTTAAATTTGTTCTTTAATAGTGAGGAAGGGAGATTTTAGCATTGAGCTCTTCTCATTTCGGCCTACTGCATTTCATTAGCATAATGAATTGAATCACAAATAAACAATATTCACTTGTTGGGGTTTAGCCTCTTATCAGCAATGGAATATGCTTGAGATTTTACTAAATCCATATGAATTTCTTGAGCTAATTAAGGCCACCGTGTAATGTTTAAGGAGAAGTAGAAATCGTGAGAGAAACATAGCATAAAATTTGTATTGTTATTATTATGATGAAAAGAATCAAAATAATAAATCAGATAAACAAAAACAATAAACAATGAGAATCTCCCACAACCACTAGAAGAGAGTTGTGGAGCTACAAATACTATGAAGAATCAGTCCTCATCAAAAGCATATATCCAGGAGGCAGCAGCAACATAACCCAGCACAACTGCATGTGTCACAGAGGAAAAGGACATTTAGGTAATGCTTTATTGATTTTTTTAACTTAATTATATTAAGAAAGAAAAACAAATAGAACTAATTATTACCATCCTCTGCCAAATCCTCCCCTATGCTGAGTCTTTGATGGGGCGGGAGGAGTCTGTTCTGGATGTCCAGGACCATTTTTCATAGGGTAACCAACTGGAGGTGGAGCAACAAAAGGACCTTGATGGCGGCCTTGGACCTCACTTGGTGGATATGAAGTGGGTGGTGGAGGATATACCACTATACAAAAATCAATAGCAACCCATCAATATATTTTGCTGGCAGAGCACATATTAAAAGCAGAGAATAAATTTCAAGAAAGGGTATAATAGAATTTACCTGGAGCTTGTTTTTGGTTATGATGATTCATTTCAAAACCAAAGATGTGAAGAAATGTTGGAAGCAGAGAATGGAGGAAATGAAATGAGATGAGGTGTAATATAGGCCTGGTGAGGGTTGTTTATGTTGCTTAAATAGGCATGGATGAAGCAGGTGGAGTGTTTGAAACAACAACTCTTTCATTTCAAGGAATGTTCATAAAGAGCGGCTGCTTTCCTGCATATGGGAGAGACAACGCGTTTTGGTTGGACATAGTTTCACATCTCCATTAATTTCCAAGGAAGAAATGGTCTTGTTTTCTTCCACCATTATTCAACTGCGTGTAAACTTCGAAAGCAGACAGAAGGTTCCCTCTCGAAGAAGAAATATGCTTGTAGATGAGTTGGAGGACTCTCACGATGTAAGAAATTTAGATCAATGCACGATGTGAACTATTTGTTCATTTTATTATTATTATTATTATTATTATTATTATTATTATTTTCACTTCAAAAGAATCAAAACAACGGAGAAATAAATCAAATAAATGGTGATAGCCTGACAAGTAATTTGGCTTAGGGACAGGAGGCATTTTGGGCTTTAATCAGGGACATATAAGCTTTTGTGGCTTTCGGCTTTAGCCAAGATAAGCCCATGCTCTGAAAATTAGATAAGGCCCGACAAAAATTCAACCTAGTTTTCAACACCTTGCTCGGAAGACTTTCATCGGTTCATCCGGGGACGTGGGTTTGTCTTTTTGCGGTCAAGCGCGAACTAGAGACAGAAAGGGAATAGCGGAGATCTCGAGGGTGGGGAAGGCTAGGTTCTGGTGATTCTTGGCTGCGATGAGATTGCTAGATCTTTCGTCTCCTTCATGCTTACATTAGGCATATTTGCCCAATCTGGCATAGAGTTTGCAAGGGAAAGCTCAGGCTATGGCGATTTATGACTTCCGTCACCAGATGCCTAGCCTACCATGGAAAATTGTAGCGTAATTAAATTATAGCCTACTATGGAAAATTATGCTCATCCCTATCATCAAAAGTCTTTTTTGAAATGGGGAGTAACCCTAATTTCTCTTATGAAGCCGCCCCCTCCTCTCATCTCACCTTTCTCTCTATCACTGTTTCCCCGCCTTGACGGCATCCTCCCCGTCGCCTCTTTATCCATTCCTTTTAACTGTTCTTCTCGTTGTCGCTTCCTCTACTCCTCTCTTCAAGATTCCAGTCTTTCACGCTGATAGGACTGATGAAAATACTTCACCAAATTCTTGTGCACAAATCATTGGTAGCTGTAGAAGTCGAGACAGCTAGGAAGGAGGTGGAAATGGCAGCGGAACCGGTTTTGGAGAAGTGCTTGCAGGATTGGGAGATTGTCTAGCCCCTCTACATCGGTTCATATGGTCTACGATCCTTCTTCCGTCCTCAAAATTGGATCTACTGTAATTCACTTCTCCTCTCTACATTATCAATTTCGCAATTGCCATATAAAATCACTTGTCTGTAGGAACGTTTGATTCTTTTTTTATAATGTCTCGGATTGACAAGTATAATTGGAGAACATATTTTCTGCTCTGATGTCCATACTCTACTAAAACAATTGAATTAGGGATTTGTTCTGATGATATTCTTCATGTATCATTATTTATTGGTTGGTTAGGTTTTGTGGATACATATGTATCTGTAAGCCCAGTTTGAGTTACCAAATTTATGTATCAATAAGCCCAGTTTGAAAGTAGAACCATTTAATGGATTCCTATGGATTTTACTTATCATATCTGGAGCCTATTAAATTAAAGCTTGTGGGCCTCGGAGTCAAATTAGGCAAAATCATAAAGCGTGATAGTCTAGTGATGAATTTAGTAAAATATGATCTTATTTTATCTCAATTTGACTCTTCACATCATAATGACTAAATATTATTTATATTTAAGAGTGTAATGAGAGGCGGTGACGGGGTGTTCAATGGCTCTTCTCATTGAGTACCGCCTCAAATTCGATGATAGATTTCTTCTTTTCTACGTGGTTGGGTTAAATCGAAGACGGGACCTCGGGTCTCAAGTCTAAAAAAGTTATGACTATTATATTAGGAGAGTCCTCATTATTGCAGTTAAAAAAAATCCAACTGAGGGGAAATGTTATGGCATATTTAATTAAAAAAATAAATACATATTTCAAAATTCATGTATTTGTTTATTTACGCTATTTTATAGTGAAGTTAATGAAAAATTTTTGAAAAAAAAAATTATGAAAACGAGATATAAATATCAAAATGAAAAGGAACCATGCATTATTATAAGCATTTTAAAACGGATACTACCAAATTTTTACCCTTGCATTGCACAATGAAATAAAGCTAATTAAACTGAAATAAAGCTAATTACACTGTAAACAAAGCTACAATAGGGCTTGCGACTCTTCCTTGAGAGATAACAAGGAGTGATTGCCATCGAAAAGTATGATCAGTGAATGCCCGAATGTTTACATAAGGTGTGCTTTAAACAAAATGCTCCAGAGCTAACAGCTGCATTCTGACATCAAATGAAGTCTGAAATTGCACTAATTAACAAAAAGCAAAATATTTCCTTGAACGAGGACCAAGGCCAGAAACACAGGACATGATATCTTTGCTTTTACTAATGAAACTACAGTAGAATATCAACTTTACTCATCAAACATCAATTTAAAGCAGAATCCCCAATCCCCAAAAGCATTGCTATGTAGCAGTATCAAGCATTACACTTCAAAGGTAGAGTAGGTTTCAAATCCATCCATAACATTATATAAGGTTTCACCCAAATAACTGCCATCAAAATTGCCCACAACATTGTCAATAAGAAACTTATGAATTAAAATAATTTAGAAGTCATAAGTAATGGATATTTTTTTTATATATGTTAAAGTTAAAAGTTAAAAGTAATAAATCAAACCAATCACTCTTTAAGTATAAAATAAAGTGTTTTTATATTTCTTTTTTCACCACCTCTGTAAATTTTCTGACTCTAACTTGTAATTGCAAAACATTATTCAAACTAATGGAATACAATAGGCTTTAAAATGAAACATAAATAAATAAGCCAAGCACTACAATTTGGAATTATAATATGCGAAAGGACCACATGCTAATATAATCTATGCAAAGCTGTGAATAGCATAATAGTCAGAACACTTAATAATAAGTTGCATTTCTAATCAACTAACAAATTCTTTGACGAAGAAAATGAGAGCACTAACCAGTGGCAAAAGTGTAAGCACATTCATGTAAAGCCAAAACTACTTACCCAACTGTTAAGGTTGCACCATAATGCATGCATAGATCAGTGGACTGAGTAGAGGAGAATAATCAATTTGCCTACAATAAAGCTTGCAAGATATTTTGGATCATATCTTAGAAGAGCAGAAAGGGCCTCAGCAACAAATTCTCTCAAGCCTTTGTCCTAGAGAAACCAATCATAATAAAAAAGAGAGCCAAATATATGATAATGATGACAGCAAAAAAAATTGCAATTATTGCCAACTGTTTTAACAAAATAAGAGACGAACAAAAGTTTATGACATTATGTCATAAAATACGACATAATATTGCTCTCAGAAAAGAATCTCAAGAATTTCAAGATGAACTTTGCATTGACCAATATGCTCTCACTATTATTTTCTGCATATGGAGCATTTACATAGTTTTAAGTTTCCTTCGTCTTTTCATTTGCTTGGATAAGAAAGTATTTCCACTTTTTGTCCACTCCTTGTCATTAAAAGAAAGCCATCAAGATTAAAAAAAAAAAAAAAAAAGGAAAAGAAAGTCCATCCAAGAAGAAAGAGACAAAAGCAACCATTAATCCGTACAATTTACATAACTTATAAAGATATGAATTTTAAAGAGGGCATAAATTTGGAGCATTTTCGTGCATAACCACTAACCAATCTTGCTATAAAGTAGTTCTGCAAATGGATATAGGCATCCTTCATACTGAGCAAAGGAGATTTTTTTTTTTTTCTCAAAGTTTGACAAAGGAGATAGCAACATGGCGGAAAGGATTTACTTGAAACAAAAGTGAAAAAGTACACGGTATTGACTATGTCAACATTCTCCTAAAAAGCAGCTGCAGCTGCCCTTTTTACAATAAGTCGTTTCTAATCAGAATTAAACAAATTATAATTAAAAAAGTAACATCTCCTTGGTTTTTTTCTTTTTTTTGGCAAGAAGTCGTATATCATGGACTATGATAAGAAGATTTGTAGTTTGGAGTCTTGCAAATGTCTTCCCACTCTTTCATTTATGAAGGAAATATGTCCACTGGATCAATTTCTTCCTCAACAGAAAGGGAGAGATAAAGAGCTATGAA
The DNA here is from genome assembly GCF_030052815.1 of Hevea brasiliensis. NCBI lineage: Eukaryota > Viridiplantae > Streptophyta > Magnoliopsida > Malpighiales > Euphorbiaceae > Hevea > Hevea brasiliensis. The sequence goes on from NC_079498.1 coordinate 108,173,688, forward strand.
ATTGTGAAGAATCATTCCTCAAAAGCATGCCGATACTAAGCCCTCACAAAAGCCCGCTAGCAAGCCCTCAAAACTGCGTAACAAAGATAAAAGATATGGTGCTGCAATTCATTTGAGAAAGAAACTAAAAGAAATTGAAATTAGCAAAGTTGAAATAGTTACCATCCACAGCAAAAGGCTCGACATTTTGACTTAGGTTTCTCTGGAGAAGGTGGTGGCTTTTGGCGGTGAGTAACTGCAGGTGGAGCAACATATGGATCTTGATCGTATCCTTGGTCTTGTGGTGGTGGTGGAGGAGGAGGAGTATAGGCCTGACTCAGTGGATAATATGAACCAGGAGGTGGTGGAGGTGGAGGTGGATATAACACTGCAAAGCCAATAGAAAACCATCAACTGAAACTCATGGAGCTTCAATAAGTATATATGATATAATATTGTATTAATTACATGACTTGATATAGACTTGCAAAATTACCCGAATCTTGTTGATGGCTATGGTGTTTCATTTTGAAACCAACAGGATCTCACAAGAAAGATTTAACCAAAAATCACAGAGGAAATCAAGTCTTAATTATAGTTTTCCACAGTTGAATGTAGGCATGGGCATTATACAGCAGAACAGAAGATCTACTTATATATTTAAACCAAAAAGAAAATTCAAAATTTGCAGCTTTAATTATAGTTTTCCACAGTTGAATACAGGCATGGGCATTATACAGCAGAACAGAAGATCTACTTATATATTTAAACCAAAAAGAAAATTCAAAATTTGCAGCTGTGTCCTTACATGCCTGGAAAGGTTACGTTCCAGGAAGAATGGCCTTTTTTTTCCATTTTAAGTTGAGGTTTTTTCGACTTTGAAATAGACAGAAGCATTTGACATTTCCAATTCACTTGTTTGCTTCCAAGTGAATTGGAAGATTAATCATTCATGATGCAAGGAATTCAGGTCAACCTCTTTTTCTTATCATTTGAAGTTTGAACCGCAACTCATCAGCTCAACACGACATGTTAAGATACGTTCCTTCCCATTGATTCCCTCTTCGGAAACCTGATAAGCCCACCTAATAACAATTTGGGTTTGAATTTGGGTCGGCATAAGCTTTAATGGAATTGGGCAGCTTCAACGGCCCAAAATGGTGTCTTTTGGAGAGGTATCCACTATCCAGTATCCATCACATGTAAGCCTAATTCCTGCCCTGACCACATTAGCTGAGCAATTTGCTGATAGATTCTGCCTTCATGGCATTTAGCTGAAACCAATCCACCTACAAATGATAGAAGTTAAGAGACATGAATGTATTGAATAATTTTTAGATGGGAAAAAAGGGTCAGTAGCGGAAATGAGATTCACAAGATGACTAAATTGAGACATATAGGCTAGTAATCAAAGAGTCAATTTCTTAGCCTCTTTCCTTGTCCCATGTGCTTAGGCAATTTGCCGCTGCTTGGTACTATGACACAGAATATATATGTATAGATTATGAATGAAAATGGATAGGATATCCACGACGATCAGCATACTCGAATTTGAATTGGATTAATATTCTTAAAACCTGTACTCATTTCAAATCTAATTAAAATTTATTCCCAATTACCTAAATTCGTCTTAAACTCAATCATTATTACTCAAAAAAAATTTAAACATATTTAATTTTATATATTTTAGTTAATAATCTATATAAAAATTATTTTATTAATAATTTATATTTTAAAATTTAATAATTTCATAACATATTTAAACTTCATTTTATATAAAAATAAAATGCATAAAAATTTATAAATATTGTTATAAAAAATATATTTTTTATATTTAATTAAATATTTACATAAAAGAATTCGAGTGACTGACGAATACCAACATGTAAATTTTAAATTATTATAAATATTATTCGTTAAATCTGAACTCATCCCTAAATTATTCTGTTAAAATTTAATCAAATCATATTCAACTCAATTCAATTCAACTAAGCGTTTATCCTAAAAATTTGAGATTGGTTATATGAATTCGCTTTCTCCATTCTAAATAATTTTACACGTTGTACTACTCTCCTCCAAATCAATTTAGATCTATCCTTTTTTTTTTTTTTCTTATTATAAAGTTCAATCGAATTATATACTTGCAAAAACTGACATCCCTTGTATAGGTCCCTCAAGGCACAGTAAAATTCACTTCCTTCTCTACTTTAACGCAATGATGCTCGCGATGGCCCATTTTGGCCTTCACTACTGCCATTTCACGATCATCTGAGCAACAGGTCTGATGAGGACTATCAGAAAACAGAGTTCCAATGGGATTCCACCACCATTCTTGGTGGTGGAGGTCAGGGCCTGACATATTCTTGTCAGAAACCACCTCCTCCAATTGTTAGACCAGGTCATACATATGTGAAACTGGTCAAGTCTAAGACTCACTAAAAGAAAAGAAAAAGACAATGCAATACAGCTCATTGTACTAATCATCTAACAGTATCAGCTTAAAAACAGTGCATTTTGTTCCATAAAAGAGAACGTTACATTGAGGCAGGGATGGATCCATGTTATTTTTCCTACCACAACCCTTGTACTTATAGGCCTACTACAAAGTTAATTAAATCTCCGTCACCCTTCTTCATTTTTTTTTTCCAGAATGAAGTTCTCTTATCATAATTAATTAGCTTAATTATTATTATTATTACACTAATATATATATATATATATATATATAATCTTCATCAGCTTCTTCCAATTCTTAAGGAGGAATCAACTCCTTTACCAACTCCTGCAAAGAGCTTGGCAATCTCCAATTGAGTATTGGCTATGATCTCCGTTCTTTTTAGGTCCATTTCGCCTCTCTTGGCCTCGGCTTCTATTCTCATTTTTTCTAGTTCTCTCATTGTATCCATTCTTGCTTGTTCTGATCTTACCACTACTTCTGCTAGCCACCTGATGCTATCTGCTATCTCCCATTCTTCCCTTCTTCTTTTCTTCTTTCTGTCCATTTTCATCTTCAGTTTTTTGGACCTCAATTTCTCCTTTTCGCTATACAAAGCTGGAGTGCTACTATCTGTTTCCATGGCATTCTTATCTGAGACATGGTCTGATAATTTTGTACCAACACCATCTTCCTAATAAGATCAAACAGCATATGTAAGTCAAATATTTTTCATAACTCTCTTCTGGGTTCACTTATTTATCCAATCTTAAGTAGTATTGAATTAACTTCAAAAAAAATATTGTAACACAATGATTTTTGCGAATTATTAAACTAATAATTCAGTGATCAAGTGTCTATCTTATAATCTAAGAGAAATTTTCTTTTAAAAAAATTGAAATTTAGATGCAAATTTTCAATTTACGCTCAATAATTTTCCGTAATTCCAATTCCTCCAAAAGAAATTATGAAGCAGTTTAAATTTAATTACTATTCAGAATTTGGATTACAATTAAGATCATTATATGTGTCTAACAACTTTGCAGAAGCTGTTCCACCTTAAACTTGCTAAAAGACAATCACGCTCTAGGAAAATCATGCGGTCCATACGAGCACCATTAAATAAGACAAACTCTACCAACCAACATAGAAATTATATAAACCATTATTGAGTTCAGGAAATTAATTAATTTGTTTGTCCTAATAGAGAATTGATTGGATAAGAATTATAATTAGAAAGAATCACAAGAAAAGGTATTCTTCACTAACCTTGGCCCCCCTCTCAACACCATTGGACCCATGTGAGTTTTGTGCAGTCCCAATAGCTGGAGGTGGAGGAGGAGGCGGAGGAGCCAGAGGCTGTGGAGGTGGCTGTGGCAACACATGGGATGTCTCCAACAACATCAAAGGAGGAGAATGGTTGGATGCTTGAAGAGTTGGTGGTGGTGGTTGTTGTTGTTGTGACTGCGGTGGGGGTGGTGGTTGTGGTGCTACTGCAGCCGTAGCAGCAGCACTTCCACGTAACAAAAGATCAAGACGTGGGTATAAGGGCCAAGAGGAAGCATCTGCAGTGGCGGATTCTGATCTATACCTCTTCTTCATTGACTCAATCTTATTCTTACATTGCGTTTGAGTCTTGGGCGACTTGGTATAATTTGCACGCGATGAAACAAAGCGAGCAACGTCTTCCCAGTCATGTCCTTTGAGCTTAGCTCGGTTTCTAAGTATCCACTTACTCTCATAGGCCTCAAGCAAGCTAGAAACAGCTCCTTCGCTCCATTCATCTCGTTTGAGTCTATCTCCACCAGCAGCAGCAGCAGCAGCAAAACCACCACTACCAGTAGCAGAGAGTTGTTTTCTTGAAGTTTCTTCTTTGATGGAGTTATTGTTAGAAGGCAGAGAAGGGCTTTCTTGGTTTGTTTCTTTATCCATCTCTGTCCATGCTAAACAAAAAATTTACCTGTGTTTAGCTGCTAACAAGTGTACAGCATGAGAGAAGTTTAAGCACACAAGGCAGGAGAGAAAGAGAAAGAGATGGAGAGAGAGAGAAACCACTAGCATTAGAGAGGAAAAAGAAAGGTGAAGACAAGTGGGGAACCAAAGGGGAAGAGAGAGAACCACTAGCATTAGAGAGAAAGGGTAAGTGGGCAACCATCCAAGAAAGTGGTTCACTTTGTCAAATGAGTTAATGATAGTAACCTCTTAACTTTATTTTTCTTGCACTTTTTCTTAAGAATATGGTGTTATCTTATTGTGGGTATGTTGGTTTCTCTTGCTGTGGTTGGGTTATTTTGGCTGTTAGCGTTGATATGAAGCCAACCAATAAATCCACCCTAATTGAGGAGGGAGAAGGAGAGGAAGGTGGTAGCGGTGGTGGTGGTGGTGGGTCACTCACGTGGGTCTGTCACCCACTCTATCCCATCATCAATTCTCCAATCACATTCACCACCACCACCTCCACCACCTTATTTCCTCCACCACTAGTAGCAATATTATGCTACGGTCACTTGACCTTAGACAGTCCTTTTGCATTTTTTTTTCTCCTTTTTAGCTTTGCTTTTTGCCTTTTTGTGCTCTCGGAAAGCTTTGGTGGATTCATCACCATTAGAGAAGTAGGTCATTGAATTTTTTTAGGGAGGCAATACCTTTCTTCATTAACTTTTCAATTGGTATACTTATTCTGGCTTGGCCATTGTGCTTCTCGACTCACATTGTCCCACATCTATATATGTGGTTAATTAAGTGGTTATTGAGTCATATTCTTAATTAAGATTACAATATCTATAGGTCAATACATTTATGGAAGATATTCTTGTTAGCCTCTCATCTGCATAAATATTGTCAAAGATTTCTTTTTATGTACTGCATTTTGGATTTATAAAATTTTAGAGAGAAGAAAAATGTCGAATTTATTACGATAAAATAATATATGATCACTAAATTAAAAAGATTAAAGAAAAAAAAAATCAATCTTATATATAGTGTTTTGTTTGAAATAATTTGGGTTTGGAAGGCACTATTTAAAAGATAATGCGCTTGCTATGACATATTTTATGATAGAATCTAGCTAATATTCTCCTATTAATAACTCTAGAAAAACTTTGATTCTCTATGTGCTTAAATATAATTAACAACCCTAGAAAAAACTTTAACGGAACTCGAATTCAATACCTTAGAGATATCACTCCAATATTATTGGATTTTCTTGTTTTATAATTAAAAGACTGCTTATAATATCATACATCATATGGTCCATTACCCAGTTCAGATTTTACTCGGAGACCCATGAAAAAGATCCTGGAAATCCCATTTTCTCCTTGATTTTACATGGTTGTAGAAATGGACAAGTAGAAGAAAACAAATAAATTTTTGGGTAACCAAAGTTTACAAAGCTTGGAAAATTGAGTCACAGCCATGTATCTGGAAAGCTAATTAACAGAAATTTCAGATTCAAATAATATATAATTTTGGTTTCACAAGCAAACAAGAATCAGAAAAAGGGATCAAAAGCAGATAATGCCAGTAGCAAGCATTTGGAAAGTAGTTGAGAAAAGAGAGAAAAGGGAAAGGCTTTTGATTGGATGACTCTTCATGATAGTGGTGTGATATAGTCTTCAAGCCTTGGCAATATACATTAGCACAATCCTGGCAAATATTGGACAAAGTAAAATTGGTGATAATTACATCACTTGTGGGATCTGATTATGCAACATGAAATCAATTCATAAGCACCATAATTGAGGACTATTTCCACTACCTTGCATAAAGTTTAGTTCAACATGTTATAGATATCTTTCAACTTAATAACAAGCCTAAACACCTTCTTAATCACCACTGCTGTTTCTGTAATCACTTTGATTAACCATGGATAAAACAGAAAAAAGGGTACAGTGAAACAGCACAGACCACCGCCAACCCAATGAAGAAGCGTTCAAGAAACCTTCAGTTTCAAGATGTCATAGTATTGCTTCCAGCCAAAATGGTGTCCCACCAAGATGAATTCTAGTCAAAATTAGGATCAATACTGTTTACACAAGAGATGATACAGACAGCCACAGTTCACACAGTTTCTTACTGTAAAATGCAATTGGATTGAGGCATACTTCATAATCATGCATATCATATGCGAGCAAATGCACAAAGAATCATTAATGTTGTTTTACTGCTACCAAGAATGAGACCATCACAAGACCTTGTGACAACATTCAGAAAATAGAAAGCATCTAGGACTTGGTATAAAGATAGAAACAAAGTATACATCCAATAAGTTGCCTTTTCTGATGGAAAAAGATATGGCTAATTTATATCTTGTTTTTGGGTAGCTCCAGCTTTCAGAAATTCTCAGGGGGCAGTGATTCAGACAATTTAGCGAACAATAAACGTTTGGACATAATAACAAAATTCAGAAAGAAGAAAGAATCAAAGAAGCTAGAAAATCAAGTGTAAAGTCTTGGCAACTTCAGATTCAAGCTGGGAATTGCACAATATTAGATATGCCAACAACCACAGAGTTAGACAAACATATTACAATTGCCTAAATGCATGAAGTTGCTGTCTGTAATCTGAAGTGTTCATGAAATATTACAAGATACCAAATTTACATGTAATCTCAATGTGTTGCCTTTTCCAAAAGACAACGTGCCTTTCATCATGAAACATTTGTGCCATAAACTCTATTTGGGCAACAATTCAATCCAAGTAAAGTTCCTTCCAGCTTGTCATTTAAAACAAAATCTGAAACATTTGACCTCTGCAAGTTCCTGTCTACCTGATTATGCTGCAGTTGGGCTCAAGAAAAAACTTATGTTACATTCTATTTTCACCAGGTCAACTTTAAAGTAACTTATAATTTTTTTACACAACCTTAAGCAGCTGACCATGTCTATGCATCCAGAGAACCTAACTTACTGCAAGTGTAGGAAAGAATGAAGCAACAGATTATGTCAACCAGCAACATTCATCAGAAGAGCTTACATTTGACCGTTTGTCTAATTTTCTTCAATGAACTGATTTTGTTTCCGTTCTTCCATCCAATTTATTCTATATTATATTTATTACAGGATGGATTTCCTTCTTGAATATCAATCCAGGCTTCTCACAAAACCAAGAGCTTGCCCTTTGCAAAGGGGAGATTTGCAATTATAATGAAATTTAAAATACTCATAATAAAAATTTTAGACTAATACAAGACTAGAAACATAAAACTACATCGTCATGTCAGAACCCTCAAATTAGAGAACTGCTGGTCATCATGTACCAAAGGCTTGATCTTCTTACTAGTTGGCAAAGGATGGATGAATGAGATTCAAACTAAATGAATTTCAGTCCCAAACTAACTAGATCAGGTTAAATGAATCATTTCCTTCAATATCCAGGGCCATATTTTCCCCGTTAATGTTTAAAATCAAACCCCTTCATTAATTTCAACCCGGGTCATTTTGGGTTACCTCTTATATTTTTTGTCCATTTCATTGAATTAGTCTGAGGTTGTAGAGGACCAAGCCAACTTATCACACTTGGTCACCTACTCCTGAGCCTAGAATGTAAGTGCTCATTTTCTAATTCTGTTTCATCTGCCAACATAAACTTTAAAGCTAACATTGACAAGATCTTGACGTGTAGCCAACTTCTTTTTCTCTTTATAGGATTTGAAATTTATTAAAATATACTGGAGAAAAAAAAGGCTTGTAACCAACTAAGAAGCCTCAATTAAATGATGTATACTCAGTGTTAAACTCTTAATACTCCTTCAGGTTATTGAAACCATCTCTTTTGACTATTAATTTGTACAGATTTGAGAATAAGTAAGAGATAAAGCTGCAGTTAATGACTGGAAGATCATTTTTAGCACAAAACAGAGCCCAAAGTCTCTTCATGGTTCAACAGTATAGACGGATATATGATCCACATTGAAGATTTGCAAAACAAGAAAAATAGCAAAGATGTAGATATTCAGGGCAAGTGTAGCAGGATGATTACTAAATTATTGACCTGGCCAATGAACAAACATATCCCTAGCCTGAAAGTCTGCCATTTTTGGTACCACGAAAAAGTGAAACTACGAATTGGTCTCAAAAGTTTCTACTGCTCATAAATCCAGCAGAAAAAGACAAGCTTCCTAAAATCAAATTCTGTGCTGATAGAATTAAAAGCTTTACTACTAAATAAAAACAAAAATCATAAAAATTTGAAAACTACACCTGCACCACTTATCAAGTATAACGCATCACTTTAACTTCAGTTAATTTCATTACATCATTTAGTAAATTTTTGAATTAAAGCAAACAAACACTTCCATTGTACAAATTTTCACTACTCAAGTTTACCCATACTGGAAAATTTAGTAAGAATGACATATGATGTTCAAAAACCCCAAAAGTTTCCCATCATGATCAGAACTCAGATAAAAGAAATTCTGTATGAAATTCAAAATCATGATAACTAATGAATACATCTAAAGCGAAGAGCAAAATGCCAATATATGCCTCTCCATGATGATAACATCACGCAATCAACATATCTTTCAATATTCTAGACAGTAAAAGGACCTACACATGCAACACTGTGCAGGCTACCAGTATTGCACTAAAATACCCAACATTCAAAAAAGTAAGCCAGTGATCATGTTATAGATTTTTTCATAACATTTTCAAGCACCGGTCCAGATTCTTTTCTATTATGCAACAAGTATAGAATAAAACTACTTAACAGCATATATCAATAAAAACCAAGAAGTTCCAATTCAATGAACATAGATACATCACACTTCACTATGAAAACAACTACTAGTGCAAGTATTTTGCTTCATGTGGTAAATTCTGATCATTAAGTGCTATGCGTCTGAATTATTTTCTCTCACTTGATAAGGTCCAAAAGAATCTACTAACACACTATATGCATAAAAACAAAAAAAATTCTGATTCAGCAATCAAAAATACATCAAATTTGCAAGATCTAAAGGTGGCAATGAGAACTCAATATGACGAGTACCAGTATTAGCTCTTTTACACACCTGGTAAGTTTTAATCTCTATATTGAAATAAGAAAAAATTTGACTCTTAACAAATTTTACTTTGATTCTTAATGAATTAAGATTACCGGTGAGCTTTTAAAAATTTTTAAGCTTATTCTCTTGCTCAGTCATCAGTTTGAATCTATTTCCTAAAGTAGATAGAGAAATTTTTAGCTGGTTGCTTTCCTTGCAAACAGTTAAACCCTTTAAAAATCTTGATCGGACTGATTTGTGCAGTTTGAATTTGTTTCCTAGCTTAGATGTATAAATTATAAGTTTCTGTTTTCAGTTTGTTACTTTCAAATGTAAGGATCAATTTTTTGCTAATCTAATCAAATCTCACTTAACCAAGTCCACCACATCTTGACAGTAAACACAAATTAGTCAAGTCTTGATGAAAACTGAAGATGGACTGCCAATGTTCTCAAAAGTGATTTGCACTAGTTGAGAGAGGCTTCTCACCCATGGGAAACACACAGAAAAACATTAAAGGGATATTTTGTATCACATGATTTTCCAAAACTCTTCATTTAGTTGCTCTAGACACTATATAATAGTAGCATTAGCATACCAAAGGATAGAGGAAAAATACACTATCATGATGAATAAAGAAAAAAATGGCTGTCCATATTGCCAGTTGCCTCTGCATTTATATATCTGCAGTCTCCAGTCTCCACTATAGCTGTTCAACTTTTCACTGAAGCATGTGCCAGTAATGGAACCGAGACATTACATGATTCATTAATGATAAAGTGTCACAAACAACAAAGTTAAATTGGTCAAAACAGTCTGAAAAGAATGTAGAGAATTGAAATTTCGCCCACACTGTTAAGATCAAATAGAGAAAATTTAACAATCACATCAACTATTAATCATTTCATACCAATCCAAACTTCTCTATTTTCCATTCTTTATAGTATTAGCAATACAAATACATCAGCTAATTTATACAAATATACATCTACAAGCTAACAAGAAATCAATTTTTAACTAACCGAATGCTATCAAGAAGCCATCAATTTATGAAGATTGATTGAGTGAAGTATCAAACTGAGTACTCCCATTGCTTGATCCGCCCTCAATCACCTTCAACAATGCAATAGCTTTACTCTTCCCTTTGGCGCTTCCATTCTCCGCCACTTCCTTAATCCCCTCGACCACTGCCGCAGCCATATCCCTCACATCCTCCACCGCTTTCTCCCCTCCACACCTCACCAAATTCAACAATGCCGCCACTGCGTTCTCCTTTATTCTCCCACTAGAACCCGTCCCCACATCCAGCAAGTCCACCAAAATCCTCACCCCCGAAAATTTCGCGAATTCACCGTCGCTCTCCTCGCACCCAGCAATTTGCGCTATCACCGCCGTCGCATCCTCCACTACCCCCACTCTCCCGTCTTTCAAAACTAATGAAAACAACGGCGGGACAGCCCCAAGATCAATCAGTGTGGATCTATTCAACGGATACAGAGCAATTCCAAACAAAGCTTTCAACGCATCTTTAATCGACCGCGGCGGCGACTTAGCCATTTTGATTATATCTATCAGAGAATAAATGATATCGCGTTTGGATCCGATGATAGGCCGATAAGAATCGACGATTAGGAGGCTGTGCAAAGTAGCAGCAGAGGATTGAACAGCGAGAGCGGAAGTGGTAGTATTATGGTGGCGAAGCGCGTGAGAAATAGCATCAAGGAGGCCGCGCGTAGACATGAGGGAGTCACGGGAAGAGATGGAAAGGTTAAGGAGAGTAGCAGCGGCGTTCTCTTGCGAATCATGGGATGAAGAATAAAGAGTCTCAGCCAAGAAGGGAATAGCACCGGCGTCAGCGATAATCGGGCGGCTATCAGCATCGTGTTTGGTGATGAGACGCAGCTCAGCTAAGGCTTCGGAGCGGGTTTGCTCGGATACAGAGCCGAGTTTGGAAACTAAGGAGCGAGCAGTTCTGCGCTTCACCTCCATTGAAGAAGGTACAAAACTAGAATTTGTTGGTTTCTTTGGTGTCTGTATAAGACAGAATAAGATTGGAGAAGAGAGCGAAAGGTAAAGAGGAGCAGAAATGTTGAAAAAAAGATCTGACTTTTTCTAGCGAAATCGACCTAACTGGTAACTGCTGGGTTGTGTGGTTTGATGCTTTTTTCACCATTTCACACCGCAACACAAAACTGGGCTTTGCTGCTTCGGCGTCGCTTTGGCGCTCTTGTTCCGCCGCCATTTTTGTCTAAGTAGCCGACATCGTTCCTGAACCACGTGTGACTCGTGGGAAGCTGATAATTATTGGATAAATAAATAAAGGAAATAAGCACAGTTTACCATGCATTTTTTAAAAATGTTTAATTTTACTTATTTTTATTTTTTTAGTTTAATTTAATTTTTTATTTTTAATTTAGTTTAAATTAGTTCAATAAATATAAATAATGAAAATAAGCTCAATTTATCTTTTATATTTTTTAATGATGTTTAATTTAATACACTCTTAATTTTTTTAAGACGAATTTAACCTTTTTTATATTTGATTTAAGTTTAAATTAGTTTTTTTATTATTTTTTAATATTAAAATGTTATTTTTATTTTTTATAATTAATTAAATTAAATAATAAAAATAAGATTATTTAATATTAATAAATAAAATGAAAGTATGAAAAAAATATTATTTTTATATTTTTATTATTTAATTAAAAATAAATTAACTAAATTGAAAAATAATCATTTTTTAATGTTAATTAAATAATTATAATTAGTTAATTTTTTATATATTTAAATTTTTAATATTAATTAATAATATGGAAAAAATAATATTTTATATTTTTAATTTTATTTGATTATAATTTTCTAATTTTAATTAAGAAAATGAAAATATAAAATAATATTTTTTATTTTAAATAATTAAAATTAATTATAATCATAATTTTTAATTTAAATTAATTATATGAAAATAAAATTATTTTTTATTATTTTGAATTTAATTTATTTATTTTTAATTAATTAATGAACATATAAAAATAATACTTTTTATACTTTCATTTTAATTATTAATATCAAATAATATTATCTTTATTATTTAATTTAATTAATTATAAAAAAAATAAAATAACATTTTAATATTAGAAAATGAAAAAATGTGCTAATTTAAATTTAAATAAAAAATAGAAGGACTAAATTGGATATTCCTAAAAATCATAAGGAGCAAATCAAGCTTATTTCTAAAAAAAAAAAGCAACTCACGTACTAAGTAGTGCGTGAGTTACACATTGGACTAATGTGAACTTAAATCAAAAATAGAAGGACTAAATTATATAAAAATTTAAAAATTAGCTAAACTGAACATTCATAAAAGGTACATAAGACAAATTGAGCTTATTTTCGAAAAATAAGCTCGTTATCCCATTGAATATAATTTACTCGAAAAAATATGAATTATCAGGTCCTTGTAATATCAATGTCGAACCCGACTTCGGGTGAGAAGGTCACTCTCATGCTTAAATTAATAATAAAGAAATATATCCAATAATACAATAATATACCTTGTTAAAAATTACTATTAATTCAATTGTAAAAAAAACTATTAATTCAAACATTATTTATTTAATTCTTTTAATTTGAGAAATATATTATTTAGCCATTAAATATCAATACTATGCGTAGTTTAAGTCTCCTTTAATTAATTGATTTGGGCCCTCCTTGATAAAAGTTTTAGTGCTTTTAATTATTGTGAAAATATCATTTTCTTATTTATATTATATTATTTAGTGGCATAGCATTTATAATAGTGTTTAGCGGTTGAAAAAAGTGATTTATGAAAAGCTGTCCATTTTAAGAAGTTGAAATAACGTTTTGATCAGAGTTAATGAGATTATACAAAATACACTTCTACTATAAATCATTATATAAATAACTAATTAGTAATAACTGATATCTAACAGTTAAAAACTATTAAAATGTCACGATCCGATCTCATGGGCCGGACTGACACTAGGAACTGAGCCAACATAAAGCCTCCAAGGCCTGTAGTAAGCCTTACTATTCTCAAATCCATAATATGTAAATAAAATAAAATAAAATAAAATATTTTTATTCAGGTCAATCCAACCCGATAACTATAAAAAACTGAAGTCAGGGAGACCTGCTCAACCTTGATACCATCACTTATAAATTGTTTAAATAGCATACAAATATTTATTTATTAATCTCATGAATTTAAATTAACACGATTTTTAATAAGATCCATACTGCTACTAATACATGCGGAGTTCTATATTTCAAATTTAGAAAAATAATAAAATAATTAAATAACTGACGTTAAACCTGCAAGGAAGAAAGCCAGTTGATCCGTAAAAGAACTCATCCTGTAGCCTGTAGCTTGGAAAAATAGGTAAACAGAAGTGAGCGTTCGACTCAGAGAATAAATACTAATTTTAAGTACAATTTCTATAGCTATCTAAACCTAATGCATCATAAATAGTAGAATGCAACACTATCGAAAATTTCATATAAATCACATTATAACAGCAAAAAGATAATTTGGAGTACTCACACACCCAATAATATTCAAACAGTACATATATGGGAGCTGATCTCCTATACAACTCTCTTAATCCAACCTCTGCCAGCAAGCTCTCAAGCCGGACTTTCACTTAATAAACCAAATGCGGGGGTCAGCGAGATCATCTTGAGTCGTGCCTAACCCGACTTATCCATAAAGGACCGGGTCCTAGCGAGTGTTTCTCAAGTCGTATTTACCCGTCCTATCCATATCCAATACTACACACCACACGCACACACATTGCTCCAAATTACCATAAACAACATCCATAACACTTCATCAATTAATAATGAAATATAAAACATGCCCAGTGTTTAACTACATAGATACATATTCATAAGTGATGCATGAGCATGCATGAACATATAATAATATTGAAATTATAATTAAAATTAATATTTTACTCACGGTACACCAAAGACGATTGTAGAGGTTGGGTGAAGGAAGACAGTTGACCCTAATCACCTACATAATTTTATTGTGGATTTATTAGTACTAACTCAAATAAAAATAAATTTAAAGAAGCAAATACATCATAATTTATGTCGAAAATTCGACAGAGTTTTCTCTATACTTAAGACCTACTCAACGTGCAAAAAGATTCAAAGAACACTTCTAAATCTCAATTTCTACAATCACATATCATCAACATCATATAGCCCTTCCTGGGCCCTCTAACACAGTCAATACTCACAATCTTGAAAATTACATTTTAACCCTTGAAATTAACTTTTTTGCAAAAATCACTCAAACGAGCTCTAAAAATTTTAAAATTTTGGTCTGTAGTCCTTAGCAATATTACAAGGCTATTGCAAAAGAAATTTCAATTTTCTAATAACCCCCAAATATTTTATAAATTTTTATTCAATACTATTACTCAATTCCATAAATTTCTGACAGCTAACATTTTCCTAATTCAACCCAAATCAACATCCACATATTTAACTCTCCATTCTCAAGTTTCAACCAATCATATAAAATTTAAATACCATAAATTCAGATGATCTCATATGCTCAGATACTAAAAATATAACTAAAACCCGTATATATTTTTCAAAAATATTTCACAATCACTTAAAAATTTAACAAATACCATTGAACATCTCCAAATAATTTTACTTTCATTATATATTTTTCTTAGAATTTTTCTCTAATTTTTTTCTGTCTAAGAAACACTGCATTTAAGCACCACAGATTGAGAAATAATGAAAATAATCTTATCAAAAGCTTATCTGTGTCTCAAAAATTCTAAAAATTTATGAGGAAACCTATGGAAGTTGAATCATCCCCAAAGCTCACCGGAGCCACCGCGCATGGTGGCAGCCCGCCAGCGATATCTGTCTGATCTGATCATACCATAATGTTACTCTACTCTTCCCCAGTCCATAGGTGGTATCGGATTGTCAATCAAACTGTCGGACCGTCTTAGATCTGACGAAAAAGCTTAAAAAATTCGAAACTTCTCTCCTCCATATCTCACTCATCAGACTACCAAATGTTATAAAGTAGGTATCAAAAGAAAGCTCTCGGAACAAGCTTTCCAACGCCACCTGAATCGCCTCGATCGGACGTCGGATGAAGTCGAAATCGCGCCTGGAAGTTGCTGCCCACTGTGCGCGTATTTTTCTCTCTCTTCCATCACTTGCCGCCGCTTCTAGTGCTTCTCCGGCCAGCTGGTGGTGCGCTGGTGACATGTGGTGGTGGGGGAACTCCTTGCCAGTGGTGGTTGTGGGTGGTTGCCAAAAAAATGAAGAAAATGGGTAGGGAGAAAGAGAGTGACAGGATAGAAAGAATAAGGGGGGAGGGGGAAGGGGGAGGGGACTGTTGAAAATTTTGAGTTTTTTTTTTTTGAATTTATGGGAATGAACCTGAACAGACATGTTATCCAGATTCATTCCTGGAAAAATTTTTAATTTTAATTTATTTATTTTAATTATCTTCATTTATTTTAAAATCAATTTAAATCAATCCTATAATATTAATAACATAATAATTTTTTTCTATTTTATTAATATATTTTTTTAAAATTTGAATTATTATATAAAATAATTAACGATTATTAAAATAATTAATATTACTAAAAAAAAAAGCCTTAAAATCTATAATTGATGGGGATAACCATTAATGTAGGCTAGTTTGATTTCAAATTAAAACCATCGAAGTCCTAGTCCTTAAAATTAAAGGCGAGTTTTATTTTAGTTTTTAATTATAGTCTAATTTGATTTCAATTTTAATTTTAAATAAATTTTATTTGAAACCAAATAAGACTAATCATTGTTATTTAAGTCAAAACAAAATGATAAAATGATTATAAAAAAAAATGATAAAATGGTTCAATTAAATGAATAAAATCATAAAGAGCTCAAATCCAAACCAGCTGTCCTTGTTATTTCATGGTGATAAGACGCCTATGATATATTGTCACGGATTGGACTTCCAAGGGGAGCTTTATATTATTTAGATTACGATTTAAGGAAGACGCAGTATAATTGGATTGTCTTTCAACTCACAAAGATGCATGGAATTTGTAATAATGTGCTGCTTCACTGTTAATGGAATGTTATCTCAAACTTATCGATTAAAAAAAAAAAAAAACTTATTAATATTATTATTTTTACTTAAATTACAAATACATAAACTTTTTTAAAATACATAAAAAAAAACTCCCTTCCCCGTGAATAAGTTATTCACACGTGATTTATTTTAAAATAACTAAATAACAATTTATTTTAATTAATTTTTAAAGCAAATTTAAATTACTTTTTAATAACGCTTATAAAAAAAAAAAATTGTTAACCAATCAACCTCAATTCTAACAATACATCTATGTTTGTCACACGTTACTTATTCCAAAAGAAAAAAATAAAATCTAACATAAAAGAGAAATTCTTGTGAAATTTTGATTTTGCATTAAATTATAAATTTTATAATCATAATTAATGTTAGTGCAATCCACGTGATTGTGTTAGGAGAAGGGATATTTTGTTTTTTTTTTTATTTATTAGACAAATTCAAATAGTTTGCCGTCAAATGTGGCAGCTTGGCTGTATTATAGAATTTATTTTTTAATTTCATTATAAAATTATATTATATTATAAATATATAATAGTAACTATATGCATTAAAAAAAAAAAAGCCAAGAAAATTGCTGAAATGCTCTTCCACACATAATGACGCCTACAACTACAAGTTTGTCGTTCACTTGATTGATATCTCCTCTTTTCTTCAGTGTTCAGTGTTCACCGTAAGCTCAAACTGCAGTCCTCAATCATGACTCTATTACCCGCCGTCGCCCTCGCCTCCGCTTCATCGTCACCATGGATTCTCAGAACCTCTCCGCTCGAAATTGCTACTTCTCCTGCAAAAGTTTCTAAACTCTATTTTTCTCCCCTTTCTTCCACCTCGTCTTGTCTCCGTGTAGTCTGTCGGGGAGAATCGCAACCGGCCGACCTCAAATTCGTGCTGCACCATGCCTTGGATTCCTCTGGAATCGATACCACTCATGCCAGAGTAATTCGTCTTATGCATTTCTTCGGCTTAATTTAGTTTTTAGTTTGGTGAATTTGATGGATGATTGGATAATTGATGATTCGTACAGGAAGCGAGGAAGGGATTTTTGTCGCAGATTGAGAAATTAACGATTATAGAGAGGGAAACAAGTATCAGCGTAAATAGACGTGTGGATTTGGGGAAAACGGCGCTTTACATAGCAGCTGAGGATGATTCCCTTGTATCTCACTCTTCGGTTCCGCTCCCTGTGGATTCTTTCATTGATAGATTGTATGACCTATCCATGTGCTTCTGTTCTGATTGTAGCTCGTCCCTCAGGTCTTCTCCCGAGAAATTTCTTGATAGTTTAGAGAAATATTTGTATGTCAAGAAGGTATGATTCTTCAAAATATCCGCTTCCTTTTATGCTTTATACGTTTGGTGCAATGGGATTTTTATTTGCATGGTATGATTTTTTCTCATCAGGGTTTTAGAAGAAGCACTGGAGGGAATCCATTAGACACACGAGCTTTGTATCTTCACTCGGTATGGAATTTTGCTTCCTAGCTTGCATGTTCAAATTCACTGCTACTGAAAATGTTGTCAACTTATCATATTGGCATGCACCTTTTTGCTTGTTTTATATCTATTGAGCAGGTTTTGACACATCGATCAGGTTCATCTGCTATGCTTTCACTTATATACTCTGAAATCCTGAAAGTGCTTCGCTTGTGGAGCCTTTTGGATTTTGATTGTGAGGTATACTTCCCTCATGATCGTTATGGCCTTCCCAAAGGATATCATAAACAGAAAAGTGTGGAGTCTGATCAGCCACACATAATGACAACACAAACTTTTTTGCAGGAGGTAAGTCCAAGTTGGTTTTTAACTTATCAATCAGAAAGGTTTTTATCTTTTTCCTCTGTGGATGCCATGTTACTGAATTTGTGCATACTTCTTTTCAAGTTTAACAAAGTATCCTACATTTCATATTATTTTCTTCTGTTATGTCTTCACATGATTACCTGTCAAACTGCATTAGTTGCTGAAAGTTTGAATTAAATAATATTGTAGTTTTCCTGTGATTGGCACACATATTCTCCATGCATGCTAGCGTACATATCTACTCCAGATATTTCAGGGCATGTGCTGTGGATTAGTAGTAGCCATTATTTCTGAATTGTACCTAGTTATGCTTTTCATATTTGTTAGGATCTCACAAAACTATCAGTGGCATAACTAATTAAATTGGGGAATCAAGTAGAAATTTATTTTTGTGTTCTCTTTTCATTCTCTGTTTATGTGTTGCAATCATTGCTAAAAACTATCAGTGGCATAATTAATTAAATTGGGGAATTAAGTTGAAATTTATTTTCGTGTTTTCTTTTCATTCTCTGTTTATATGTTGCAATCATTGCTAAATTTATTATAAAGGCTAGTCTTGTGGTCAGTAAAATTGAAAATGATGTAAAAAAAAAATAAAAGAAAAAAAAAAGAAAAAAAAAAAGTTCTTCATATATGCAGAGAGTGGTGAAAAGAGGTGTTGATAGATTTTTAATCTGTGCAACAATTGTTCTTTTGTTGCATATCATGGGAAAACATAGAACTGGGACATCCATCTGGTCGTACAATTTTCATAATGAATTTCAAACACTGTGTTCTCAGCTATTTACTTATCTACCGATATTAGAACTTAAGCCAATGCAGCTTGGATTACCATCTATTTGGGGTTATTGTGGTAGGTTTTTGTGTCATGTTGTTAATACAGTTGAATCATTTGTAGTACACTAGCATTGTGGCTCAATTTGTCCCTTTCATGTTACATATGGGAGTCTCCAGGCTTGAGTTTTGTTCTTTTCCCTTACGGTATAACATGTTATGCAGATTTTGAGAAATTTGAAGGAGACTTTCTGGCCATTTCAAAATGATCCCACTAAGAGTTCATTTTTGAGGGCAGCGGATGCTGCCAACTGTATTGATAGATCAAGCACTGCTGAACAAAGGTACTTCTGCTACACAGTTTGTGCTACTTGTACATAGACTTTGCAATCTTTGTTTACCCTACATGAAGGCCTTTCTTTATTCTTCCTCTTCTTTGCCCCTCCTGCCTAGTTGAATGGGAGTTGGGTGGGATGAAATTAAGTTTACACATGTTCATTTCAAACTTTCTTGCTATTGCAGTGGATTTCAGCTTGCTTCTGCAAAAGCTGCCCAACACAGGCTCGACCGTGGTGTGTGGACCAGTGTAGGCTTTGGGGATATGAGACGTGCTTTATCTGGTACATCTAGAAGACAAATTTATATTTATTAATTTAGCTTTCCGTTTCCCTCTTGCTGGTCCAGACTGTTAGATTGGACTTCGGTATTATAGATATCGTAGGCTATGCTAGTCTTTTCTTCTGCCATATATGTGAAACCAATGTGCATTGGGTTGCATTCTAGTTTGTGCTGGGCTTTTGTGACATAATATTTCTAGTTTTCATAGCAGTCATTTATTCATTAGTAATTTAGTGTTGAGTTTTTCCCCCTTTTTCTATGGTATTTCAGGAAATTTGAGGCCCTGCACATCAACATCGTGAATATTTCTAGTTTGTTTGTTAGTTTGCAAATGGAATATTCCAATGGTTAATTATGCATTGAGTGGCTTTTGTGGATTCTTGTCCCTCCTTGGTCCTTGCTTCTTTGTTTCTTTTTTGATGTTATTGTTAATAGAGGCTTTAATGGAGCCATGGGGAAAAAGAATCCGTTGCTTTGCTATCTGAATTTAGTTTTTTTTTTTTTTTTTCATTTAGGGTTCTTTTTGTGAGGGAAATTTGTTATTTTATTGATTGGACATGGAATTTTATTGTTGCAGCAGGTGAACGTCTAATACTCCTAGAATCTGATCCAAAAGAACTAAGAGACTACAGCATTCTTCTGTACCATTGTGGGTTTTATGAGCAATCACTACAATATCTCAAGTTTTATATGGACAAAAAGGTACGGTTGTTATGTGGCATGCTTTAGAACTAATAGATCTCTAATAAACTGAATAAATTTAATTGATTTGATTGCAGAGTTCTTCATTACAAAAGCAACCTACTGATAAATTTAGCAACATGGAGGAAGATGCTGTCGAGAAATTGATGACACGCCTCAACCTCATTTCAATGGAGGATGGATGGAGCAAGCCATCACATGTTAGAAATTTTCTTGGCAATAACTCTGAACCGTGGTAGAGCCTTGTGTCTCACACACAGAAAGAAAGCCCTATGTTCTTATCTCTCACACCACATCTAGATCTTGCTAGGAAAAGGTTGGCTTGTTAAACTCAATTCTTCATGTCTGCAACGAATGGAGAATCTTAGAAAGGGTTTTATGTCTCATGACATTAGCAGCAAGCATGGAACATCAGCCAGTAGGAGCTACTATCTCAAATAATAGCTCAATATCTGAAATTTTAGGTGGGGGAGTGGATCAGTTCGTTGGATGGAGGTACTGTTTATTATTACTATTATTATCTGTTTTTTCCCCTTGACTCTTACAGAAGTTAAAAGTCGCCATGCTGTTAAACATTTAACAATATTTGTAAATAGTTTTATGTATAATTATTCCTGCTTCTGACAAGGAAATATAGAAAAGTGCAATCATAACATGTTAAAGCTTATTGATTGAGGACCAATGGTCCTATCATTACCGGATAGGAGTTGATAATTTTTTTTTCTTAGTTTTCTGTCTCATTAACAAAATAACAGTACTTCGTCCCCTCTAAAATGGTTTTCCCTTTTCTTCGCGTAAGTTTAACAAGTCGCATAACTGAAGGAGAAGACGTAATTTACCAAAACAAGAGTTGGATGGTATGGGCGTGCATCTGTTCTCTGTTAAACTAACTTCACAACTGTAAAATGTGCACAACTAATGAGAAAATCTGGCCAGTCTACTCTAGCAACTAAATAAATGAGAGCAAGATAAATATCTTTTTACCAATTTATCTAGAAATCACAAAACCACACGTCAAGTCCTCACAATAGTGGGACTTTTCAATTTTTATTAAACAATATTCAAAATTACACATTAACTGCACACCCATACAAAGCCAACCTTAAAACAAACATCAAGTTAAACTTTCCATTTGACATATGTAGACATGCGTTGCCCATTTCACACAAATTTGGTTTTAGAAATCATGACCTCTCACTACTCTTAACAATATTTATGTCCCACAAATGATCTAGAAAATTGAAGCATAAAAGCCTTGATCTTCTGTTGAACGCTAAAAGACCCAACACTACCTAAAACCTCACCATAAATCTAGGCGCAAGACTTGCATAGAAATTGAATCAAGCAAATGATTTAGACCCTTTATCATCTTCTACTCTTTTAGATCCAATGGGAAGCGTAGCACCATCAACACTGCAATTCTTAAGAGAAAGTCCACAAAGCTCTTCATTGCCTGTGAAGCAGGATGAATTCAAGCTTTGTAACTGACTGCTAGAAGGGATTGTTCCTCTCAAGTTGTTGAAGGATAAGTTCAAATTACTCAGAAATGTCAATTTCGGTGGACTTTGAGGGATTTCACCAAATAGCTTATTTTGAGAGAATTCCATAACTTCTAGTAATTCCATAGCACCTGTATTTTGAAGAAATTCTTCCAGTCAAAAAATTTTGGGACAAATTCAAACGCTGCAACCTTTTTAGGCTTGTTATTTCCTTAGGAATCTCTCTCTCTAATTTATTCTTCGAAAGATCTATAAATCTCACGAATTTAAGAATGTTGCTATATCCATTCATGTTACTTTTCGTGACAATGAAGGTGCTCTCCAAAAATGGCCATGAAGAAGCATCTCCTTCCATGAGGATACCTATGGAATCATCCTCTGAAGTTTTTGAAACACTTCGGTATGGTACCAGAGAGATTGATATTAGCAAAATCCAAAACATATAAAGAAGTCATCAAACCAAACTCTTTAGGTATGTGGCCATGAAAATTATTTGTGCGTATAGGGATGGTCACGGTCCGGTTATGAACTGGAACTGAATCGGAATTGATTTGGTCAAAACCCGATCAAAACAGGAATTGATTTCAATTAGACTGAAACCACCCTTTTGCAATTCAATTCAGATTCATATTTTTTAGGAATCTTGAATCGGTGGTTTCAAATCTAATTGAATCAACGGTTCCGAACTGAACCAAACTAGCGATTTAAATACAAAAAAATTCAATAAATACATCACCCCACTCCTAATTTATTTATATAAATCTTAAATTTTGTACACAGTTATTCTCGACACTCTCTTAAATTTTTTACACTCCTATTAATTCCTAATACTCTCTCAATTTCTTTATTTTATTATTTCACAAACTCACTGTAATTTTCAATACTATCTTAATTACTCTATTATTATTTTATATCCTCAATAAAATTTACAATACCCTCCATTTAAATTTTTTTTTTCTCTTTTATACTTTTTTAATTATCAATTTTCATATAATTTTTAGGAAAAAAGCAAGCAATAAAGCTGGAAATTTTCATTTCTCTAAATCTTAAAGGGATACATAGGCAAAATTAGTTCATACACCTTTTTCTAATTTCTTTAGAAAAAATTAATTTTATCTCTAGTTTTTTAATAAGTTCAAATTTTTTCTTATTAAATTTTTCTTAAAGATAAATTATTTTCATTTTCTTTTTTCTTATTTTATTTTGATTGAAAGATTTCTAAGAAAAATTAAAATATTTTTACAAATATAACTTAAATTCTAAATCAATAAAATGGTCCTCCAATTTTTTCATCTAAGTCGCCCCTAAAGTGTCCTTAAACTACTCTCAAACTGTCCTCCAAACTGTTTTAAATTGTCCTTTTTTAAATCACACTTCAAACCGTTTTAAACCGTGGCTCGAACCGAAATCGTTGAATTATGAACTGTCTTCTAAACCTTCCCATGGTGGTTTGCTTCAAGTTTATAATTTCATTGAACATAAACCGGTGGTTTCTGAACCGTGGCTACCCCTATGTGCAGAGATTAAGAACAACCATATTTGAAAGTGTTTCCCCAATCCATTTTGGAATACTTCCTTCTAATCCATTTTCACCAATGCTAGGCTTGTACAATTTTAAAGCGACAAAGGAATTTCGCCTGAGAGGTTGTTGCCGCAAAGATGCAATGACTCGAGAGAGCATAAAGTTCCAATGGACCAAGGAATATTGCCACTAAGTTTGTTGTTTCTTAAAATTAAGACTACCAACTCTTTCCATTTCATCCAACAATCTGGCATTTCCCCCTGATAAAAGATTTCCTCCAAAGTCTAGAGCTTCCAAATTCCTTGGCTCATGCATCTTGTAACATAAGAACTGGGATATGGGTCCAGAAAATGAATTATTGGAAAGATATAATGCTCTCACATTAGAGAACATATATGGCAATGGACCTTGGAAAAATATTCGAGCTCAAGTCGACCAATTGGTTAGAGAATCCCAGGAGTTGACTTCGAGGAAGATTTGATATATTTAGAATTACTCCATAGATTTGGTTGTGGGAGATATTTAAGTAATAAAAATTGGAAGACAAATTCCAAAACCAAAGAGGAATGGTGCTAGCAATTCCTCAAATTGATTAGAGATGATAAAAACTTTAATGAACGAATCCAGTGGGGAAATTGAGGCCCAATTGTCCAAGACCTCAAATCCATTTCGTTAATATGAGGAGGGGATTCCAATTAGACCCGACTCTCAACCTTAGTCAGTTACCAGAAGCACGAAAACTGGACAATCTAGTGAGATTTGCAAAGTGAACAGCAAAGACATCACCCTCCAATTAATTTTATGCCTGTTTAGCATTGAGATTTTAAAGCCAAAACTACTTTATAGGGAAAAATCACTATTTCTGTTACTATAAAAAAAATTGAAAAAATTGTTTTATTATTTCAATAACTAAAACTTATTAAATTTAATTTTAAATATTTTTTTTAATACTCTTTAACTAATATATTAAAAAAATATATTTTTCTTCACAGTAATTTATTAAAAAGGTCAACCATTTCTAACTCTTCAAGTCCTCCAAAACTTATGGGGAGAGTACCGCTTAGGTTGTTTTGAGAGAGGTCAATAGCTTTCACTGATGTCAAATCTCCCAGAGAGATGGGAATTGGACCGGAGATGGCATTATTTGATAGATGAAGACGAGATAGAATTTTAAATTGCCCAAGATTATTGGGCAAATGGCCAGATAGAATTAATTACAAAGATTTAGGAACGATGCAGGAATTCTTCCATCAAGTTTATTCCGAGACAAGTCAAGGCTAACTAGAGAAGTCAGGTTTCCAATATCACTCGAAATTTCACCTTGCAATTGATTGCCACCAAGGTGGAGGAGCTCAAGGTGGCTAAAACCGTATAACCAATCAGGTATTGAAGATTTAAGTTGGTTAGAAGATAGATCAAGTGCATTGAGTGAAGTAATGTTTTGAATAAAATAAAGCACGGGACCTTCAGAAAAGTTACCAGACAAATCAAGGACGGAAAGAGATGAAAAGTTGACATTTAGGAATGGAGGAGCATTAGGAAGATCGCAGTATGAGAAGTGTAATTCTTCCAGAGAAGGCACGGTGTTGATGACATGCAACCAATTGGTGGCTTGACTAAGGTTCACAAAAGTCATATCAAGGAATTGTAATGAAGAAAGACTAGAAATCCCATTCAAATTCTCAACATATGTCTGAGAAAGACCATAGAGATTAAGATAGTACAAATTTGAGAGATTGCCAAGTTGATGAGGAATCATTCCTACGAATCCTGAGTGAGAGAGGTCAAGGTGTCTTAAGCTCTTCATAAAGCCAAGGAATTTGGGAAAAGCAATTCCTTCAAAATTATTGTTGCTCAAGTCCAGGTATTTCAAATGTTTCAAGTCGAGCAAAAATGGACTAATCTTACCACCAAATGCTGATTTGCCAACAGATTCGTTATGAGGAAGAGTAGCATCAGAGGCATAATATTCTTCCTCGGACAAAATTCCAAGATGGAGCTCAAGAACATGGCTGGTGAGATTGTCACAAATGACTCCAGGATATCTACAACAGTCTGCATCAGTGTCCCAAGGTGAGGTCATTTTTGAAGTTCAAAAGAGCTTCTCTTTCACTCTGGACGAGACCGCCATTCAAGCTTCCTTGGCAAGGGCCTAGACTGATAATGCTCGCTAGGAAGACTAAAGTGCAGCAGTAGCAGGAGCCATTATGTTTTCAAGATGAGCTTGGAAGGCTAAAGCTAATGGAGAAGAGAAGTATTGTAGGGAAGAGCTTGATGATTTATAATGCATTTAATTTAAGCTTGAGTCCTCTGTCTCTCTGCAGTGGATGGTAAACATCCCTGATTGAAGATTCTAACTTATTGTGGAAATTTCCCAGAAGCGTTAATCATAAGCAGCTTAGGGCATTAGCGAAATTCCGTAGTTGAACGAAATGGAATTGGAGAGGATATTGTTAGGTTGCGACCAAGTCAAAATTGGAAACTTAGTTTTCAAAAAAAGAAAAGTCCAAAATCAAAAGTTTTAAAAACTAATAAATAAATCTCACGTTGAAAAAAAAAAATTAAAAACTTGTTTTGTATAAAAAAAAACTTCATAAAATTTTACATAATTTATTTATAAATTTATACATGACCTATTTTAAAATCATAAAAATTTTGTGGCTTGGAAATATTCGGATTGATAGTAATAGTGTTTATCATCGTATTATATGATGACACAATACTCAACTCAACTCAACTAAAGCCTTTATCCCAAAAATTTGGGATCGGCTATATGGATTTGCTTTCTCCACTCTAAATGATTCTGAGTTAAATCCTCATATATGTGTAATGCTTTTAGGTCATGTTGTACTACTCTCCTCCAATTCAATTTAGGTCTACTCCTTTTTTTCTTTCTATCTTCTAACCTAATGTGCTCTACTTGTCTAACTGGAGTCTTCGTATGTCTACACTTCACTTGACCAAACGACCTCAATCTCTCTTTTCTCAACTTATTTTCAATTGGCACCACTCCTACCTTTTCTCTGATACTCTCATTACGGACTTTATCTAGTCTAGTATGACCACTCATCCACCTTAACATTCTCATCTCTGCAACTTTTATCCTAGACGCATACGACTCCTTCAATGCTCGACACTCACTACTATATAACATAGCCGGTCGTATGGCTGTATGGTAAAATTTTCCTTTTAACTTATTGAGAATCTTGCAATCACATAAAACTCTCGTGGCACGTCTCCACTTTAACCATCCGGCTTTAATCCTATGACTAACATCCTCCTCACATCCCCCATCTACTTGAATGACTAAGCCGAGATATTTAAAGTGATTACTTTGGGATAGTACCACTCTATCTAAACTAACTCCTTCCCTATCACCAGTTTGGCCTTCACTGAACTTGCAATGCATGTATTCTGTCTTCGTTCTACTTAACTTAAAGCCCTTTGACTCTAGAGTATTTCTCTAAAGCTCTAGCTTTCTATTGACTCCTTCTCGCGTCTCATCTATCAGAACATTATCATCCGCAAACATTATGCACTAAGGAATACTCTCTTGTATATGTTTTGTTAATTCATTTAAAACTAGTGTAAAAAGGTAAGAGCTTATAGCTGATTCTTGGTGTAATCCAATTGAGATCGAAAAATCTCTTGTGTCCCCTCCCACTATGCGCACAATAGTAGTTGCTCCTTCATATATATCTTTCAATACTTGTATGTACCTAATAGATACCCTCTTTTGTTCTAACACACTCTATAAGACATCTCTTGGAACACTATCATAAGCTTTCTTCAAATCAATAAAAACCATGTGTAGATCTTTCTTCACATCTCTATATTTCTTCATCAAGCTTCTAATGAGAAAGATTGCTTCCATAGTTGAACAATCAGGCATGAAGCGAAATTGATTAAGAGATATAGAAGTATCATGACGTAGTCGATGCTCCACAACTCTCTCCCATAACTTCATAGTATGGCTCATGAGTTTAATTCCCTTATAGTTCGAGCAACTCTGTATGTCTCTCTTATTTTTAAAAATAGATACTAAAATACTCCTCCTCCATTTATCAGGCATTTTCTTTGAGTTTAGAATCTTATTAAATAATTTAGTTAACCATGCCACTCCCATATCTCCCAAATACTTCCGCACTTCAATTGGTATTCCATTGGGTCCACAAGCTTTACTCACTTTCATTCTCTTAAGTGTTTCCTTTATTTCTAAAGATCTAATCCTTCTAGTATAATTCACATTCTTTTCTATTATTCTATAGTCTATATTCACGCTATTACCATTTTGACTATTATTAAAGAGATCATTAAAATAATTTATCCATCTTTCTTTAATGTCCTCATCTTTCACTAACATTTTTCCTTCTTTATCCTTAATGCACCTAACTTGATTGAGATCTTGACATTTCCTTTCTCTCCTCCTTGCTAATCTATAAATATTTTTCTCCCCTTCTTTAGTTTCAAGTTTCTCATATAACTTTTCAAAGGCTTGTGCTCTTGCTTGACTAACTGCCTTTTTTGCCTCTTTCTTTGCTATCTTGTACTGTTCATATGCTTTATTATTATCACATTTAGGTAATTTCTTATACCATTCCCTTTTTCTCTTCATTGCATTTTGTACTTCCTCATTCCACCGCCATCTCTCTTTTGAGGGTAGTCCATATCCTTTAGACTCTCCAAGTACTTTTCTAGCTACTTCTCTAATCTTTGATGCCATCTGTATCCACATATCATTGGCCTCCATATCCAGCTTCCATGCTTCGGACTCAAGAAGCTCATTTTTGAACTTCACTTGCTTTACTCCTTTAAACTCTCACCACTTTGTTCGAGCTACACTATTTCTTCTGACCTTACTTGAATTATTCCTAAACTTAACATCCAAGACCACTAACCGATGTTGACTTGTTAAAGCCTCTCCTGGAATGACATTGCAATCCTTGCATAAAGCTCTATTTGTCTTTCTGATTAAGAGGAAGTCGATTTGGCTTCTATGTTGCCCACTTTTGAAAGTCATTAAATGTGACTCTCTTATTATAAAGTAGGTATTCGCTAATATTAGGTCGTATGCCATAGCAAAATCTAGGATGTTTTTTCCCTCCTCATTTCGACTGCCAAAACCAAAACCTTAATGAACATTCTCATAACCTTGTCTATCACTTCCTACATGTCCATTCAAATCTCCACCAATGAAAATATTCTCTTCATTTGGTATGTTTTGCATTAAATCATCTATATCTTCCCAAAACCTTTGTTTACTCTCACTATTTAGTCCTATTTGTGGGGCATAAGCACTAACTACATTTATTGTTTTTCCTTCTAGTACTAGCTTTACTAGTATAATTCTATTTCCTACTCTTTTCACAACTATTACAGCGTCTTTCAATGTCCTGTCTATGATTATGCCCACTCCATTATTATTTCTCTCCTTTCCGGTAAACCACAGTTTGTACCCTGAATTACCCACTTCCTTGCTTTTCTCTCCTACGCATTTAGTCTCCTGAATGCAAGCAATATTCACTATTCTCCTTTCCAAGGTATCCACAAGCTCTATTAATTTTCCTGTAAGTGATCCAACATTCCAAGTACCATTCCTGATCCTCCTCCTACCCTGTTCCTTCCTAATTGGTCTCCTTCTATGATATCTTCTATTGTTTTCTATGTCTATCTTGTGTTCTGTTTCACTATCTGTTCTACTATCTGTCCTATGGACTAACTTCTTTACCCACACCCGTTCATGATGTGAGAACCCTTGCTCACTTAACACTACAGCCAGGCGCTGGCATGAAGCGTCACTTTCGGCAAACGCCCTACATCCTTACATATTTCTCATTACACTCGGGCTCCCATGTAACGCGTCGTAAGTAGAGGGCGCCCCAACTTTTATATCATTTGAATCCATATCATAAGGTATGATGAAAATTTTACGCTGGTTGTCACCTATAGCAACCTTCCTCCTTTATCCAGGTTTGAGACTGACTAAGCGCAAACTACTTAGTCAGAGTTATTATATGATGACACAGTAAATTATTAAAAAATTAAACACATACTAACATTGGTCCTCCATACGGTCACAATATTATTATTATTATTATTATTATTATTATTATTATTATTAATTTTTTTTAGCAAGGCAATAAGACAATATTACGTCCCAGTCATTCCAATAACAAAGTCTGCTGTGGGCTGCTATACTTAGGCCCAGCTTTCAGAATGCCTTTTTGGGCCTGCAGTGCGAGCTTTGTTAGCTTTTATTTTTCATTGCTTTTTCTTTTTTATTCAGCGATTTATTTTATTTTATTTTATTTTTTTTCCAATGGATGTTAATGTATATAGTTGAGTGGTTTGTAGCCAAGTAGCATTGTGTCTCAGTATGTCCTTTCCACGTTATGTAATGGAGGGCGAGGGTCTCCAAGCTCGAGTTTGTTCTTTTCTGCTTGCTGTACACCATGCCAATGCAGATTCTGGGAAATTTGAAGGAGACTCGGACCATTTCAAAATGATCACAGGGAGCTCATCTTTGAGGGCGGCAAATGTTGCCAATTGCATTGATAGATCAAGCATTGCTGAAGAAAGGTACTTCTGCCAGCAGATCTAATGAAAAAATCTTGCCTATCTTCCCTGGCAAATAAGCAACATGAGATTTTTTTTTTCCTTTTTTTTTTTGGGGAAAGTAGTGACTTAAACTTAAGTATGCCAAGTAAATGATATGTCTTCAGCTATTTGATCAAGTCAAGCTAGGTAAATAATTGAGAATTTTAGATAAATCTCTCACTATTTTATCTAACAATCACAAACCAACACGCGAAGCCCTCACAGTAGTATGAGACTTTTTAATTTTTATTAAATGCAATGTAAAATTACATAGTAATTGCACAATCATACAAAAACAATTATACAATCATACAAAAACACTCTCACAACAAACGTAAAGTACCAACTTATGGAGACATGCATAGTCCATTCCACACTTGTATGTTTTTTGGACATAACTAGAAATTCACAACTCTTAAAAATATTTACATGCATAAACCACATCATAATTTTGTCCCATGAATAATCTAAAAGATTGAAATGTAAAAGCCTTCATCTTCTGTTAAACACTGCAGGACCCAACACTGCCCAAATCCCCACCACAAATCCAGATGCAATGCCCATGTAGAAATAGAACCAAGCAAATGATTCAGACCTTTTGCCATCTCCTCCTCTTTTTGTCCCAATAGGAAGCATGGCGCCATCAATACTACAGTTCTTGAGAGGAA
This sequence comes from Hevea brasiliensis, assembly GCF_030052815.1. Lineage (NCBI taxonomy): Eukaryota > Viridiplantae > Streptophyta > Magnoliopsida > Malpighiales > Euphorbiaceae > Hevea > Hevea brasiliensis. Next base: position 108,204,410 of record NC_079498.1, read on the forward strand.
GTCCACAAAGCTCTTCATTGCCCATGAAGCTCGATGAACTCAAGCTTCGTAACTGAGTGCTGGAAGGGATTATCCCGCTCAAGTTGTTGAAGGATAAGTTTAAATTGCTCAAAAATGTCAACTTTGCCAGGCTCTGATTTTGAGACAAATCCATAGCTTCTATTGATCCCATAGCACCTATATTTAGAGGAATTCTTCCTGTCAATAAATTTTGGGACAGATTCAAATAATGCAATCCTTCTAGGCTTGTTATTTCATTAGGAATCTCTCCTACTAATTTATTATTTGAAAGATCTACGCTTCTTACGAATTTATCCATGCATGTTCCCTTTCGTGACAATGAAGGTGCTCTCAAAAAATGGCCATGAAGAAGCATCTCCCTCCAAGAGGATACCTATGGAATCATCCTTACTAATCATTGCACTGAAGTTGTTGAGACATTTGGGTATGGTACCGGAGATATTGTTATCAGCAAAATCCAAAATTCGTAAAGAAGTCATTAAACAAAGCTCTTTAGGTATGTGGCCTTTGAATTTATTTGTGCGGAGATTAAGAATAACTATATCTGAAAGTGTTTCCCCAATCCATTTTGGAATACTTCCTTCCAATCCATTTTCACCAAAGTCTAGGGTGGATAATTTTGTACAATTTTGAAGCGATGCTGGAATTTCGCCTGAGAGATTGTTGTTGCGAAGATGCAGTGACTCGAGAGAGCTTAAAGTTCCAGATTGACCAAGGAATATTGCCTCTAAGATTGTTGTTTCTTAAAATTAAGACTACCAACCATTTCCATTTCATCCAACAATCTGGTATTTCACCTGATAAAAGATTTCCTCCAAGGTCTAGAACTTGCAAAAACCCTAGCTCATGCATCTTATAACATAAGAACTTAGATATGGGTCCGCAAAATGAATTATTAGAAAGATATAAAGCTCTCACGTTAGAGAACATATATGGCAATGGACCCTGGAAACTATTGGAGCTCAAGTCAACCAATGAGCCAGAGAATCCATCGACTTGGTTTGATATATTTGGAATAACTCCACGGATTTGGTTGTGGGAGATATTTAAGTAATAAAAATTGGAAGACAAGTTCCAGAACCAAACAGGAATGGTGCTAGCAATCCCTGAATTTGACAGATTGAGAGAAGATAAAAACTTTAATGAACGAATCCAGTGAGGAAAATGAGGCCCAATTTTCCAAGACCCCAAATTTATTTCATTAATATGAGGTGGGGGATTCCAATTAGGGTCAACTCTCAACCTCAATTGGTTCCCAGAAGGACGAAAATTGTACAATTTTGTGAGATTTGCAAAGTGAACTGCAGAGACATCACCCTCCAATAAATTATAAGAAAGATCAACACTTTCTAACTCTCCAAGTCCTCCGAAACTACTGGGGAGACTTCCATTCAGATTGTTTTGAGAGAGGTCTATAATTTTCACCCATGTCAAATCTCCCAGAGAGATGGGAATTGGACCAGAAATGGAATTAGCTGATAAAAGAAGCTGGTATAGATTTTTAAATTCCCCAAGATTATTGGGCAAATGACCAGATAGTTGACAATCTGCTAAATCTAGTATCTCTAGCCCATTTGAAACACAAGCAAGCAGAATTTCAAGGATGTCATTTATCTCTTGGCTTAATTTGGCCTCCCCCTAAACGAGTGACTTTAAATTACAAAGATTTTGGAATGATGCAGGAATTCTTCCATCAAGTTTATTCAAAGACAAGTCAAGGCTAACTAGAGAGGTCATGTTTCCAATATCACTCGAAATTTTACCTTGCAATTGATTCTGACGAAGGTTGAGGAGCTCAAGATTGCTAAAAGCATATAACCAATAAGGTATTGAAGAACTAAAATTGTTAAAGGCCAGATCAAGTTCCTTCAGTGAAGTTATGTTTTGAAGAAAATCAAGCACGGGACCTTGAAAAAGGTTACCTGACAAATCAAGGACGGAAAGAGATGAAAAGTTGACATTTGGGAATGGAGGAACGTTAGAAAGATAACAGACCGAAAAGTATAATTCTTCCAAACAAGGTAGGGTGTTGATGACATTCAACCATTTGGTGGCTTGATGGAGATTCACAAAAGTCATATCAAGAAATTGTAATGAGGAAAGACTAGAAATCCAATCCAAATTCTCAACGTATGGCTCAGAGTAATAAAAATAATAATAACTATGGAGATTAAGATAGTTCAAATTTGAGAGATTGCCAAGTTGATGAGGAATCATTCCTCCGAATCCTGCTTTAGAGAGGTCAAGGTGTCTTAATGTCTCCATAGGAGCCAAGGAATTTGGGAATTTGAATTCCTTCAAAATTATTCTTGCTTAGGTCTAGGTACTTCAGATGCTTAAACTCGAGTAAGGATTGACTAATCTTACCTTGGAATGCCGACCTTGCCCAATATTCAACATAATCCCGACCAGTGGCAGTGGCATTGAAGGCATAATACTCATCCAAAGAAAGAATTGAAAGATGGAGCTCAAGTGGTCGGTGACGTTATCACAGATGACTCCAGACCATCTACAACAAATTGCATCACCAGTACGCCAAGATGCAAGTCGATTTGAGGGGTCTATAAGGTCATGCTTCAACTTCAAAAGAGCTTCTCTCTCGCTTTGAATGGAGCTATCATTGAAGCTTCCGTAGCTGAGATCAAAGCTAAAAATAGTTGCTGTGAAGAGAAGCCATGGTAAAGCAAGAGTAGTAGTAGTAACACTCATTGATCTTTGAATGACCAATCAGTGCTAGAGCTAAACTATATGGAGTAATACAACAAAGACTCACAATGAAGTGCTATTTATAGTGTCTTTGTAGTTCATGGAGCTTGCCTCTGAATGTCGACCTCTCCCAACACTTCCTCTGACTCTCTGCAATGCATAGGAAACATCCCTGATCGGGTGATTGCCACTAATTGTGGAAATTTCCGAGTAGCTTCAATTATTATTTTTTTTCCGCTAAATTCCTATAAGAATTATATGATGTAATAGTGTTAAAATTTATCATTTTTTAATTTTAAATTGATAATATTTTAATAATTAATTTATATATTATAGAAAATATAATAAATTATAATATTACAATAAAATTAAGTTTATGTAGGCTGTTTCATTTAGCAAATTAATGGGTCTAACTCACAATACAGTGCAATAAATTTTAATTCAAATATTTATTTTATTTTACGTCTCTCTTTTTAACTTATTTTCATCCAAATGAATCCTTTATATATATATATATATATATATATATATATATATATATATATATAATTAACTCTGTTTCTAACTTGAGAATTCATAATTCTAAAAACGACTCTAATATCATAAAGTTAAAGTTTATTAATCAAATCAATCACTCTTTAAAGTGAAGAATTTTCATTCTAAATGAAGAATTTTCAAGTGGCAATGGTTTTCCAACAGAGATTATTATTATGAAGATAATGACAAGATATGGACTTAGGAATGTTACCTTTGAAAGATTATTATTATGAAGATAATGACAGGATATGGACTTAGGAATGTTACCGTTGAAATTGTTGTTGCTTAATTTTATGGTAATTAAAATTTTTCACTTCATCTAACAATTTGTTATCTCTCCAAATAGAAGATTTTCTCCAAGTTTAAGAGCTCATATATCCTTGTGTTCATGCATGGAGCAACACAAGAAAGTTGGACAATGAACCAGAAATTAAGTTGTTGAATATATAGAATCATCACCAGATGAAAATGGAATCTTTCCATGCATTTGGTTATGAGAGAGATTAAGTTCAATGATTCCAGAAGTCATGTTTAGGAACCAATTGATATGGAATTTGACGATCTTAATTTGTTATTAATGTTAAAGTTTTTATTATAATACGTTGAGATTTCTTTTCTTAAATTTATTTCACTCAGTAATTTCATTTTTATAACTTTTCACTAAATAAATAAACGTGAATTAAAAATTTTCTTGATTACTCATTATTGTTTTAGAAATTAGAGAAACCGATCGATGTAACAAAAAGGAAAATTAAACAGTCAAATTAGCTGATTAAATTCCATTTAATCTAATTTGATGATTTCATTTTTAAACTTTTCACCAAATAAATAAACTCAAATTAAAAAAATTTCTTAATTACTCATTAGTGTTTTAAAAATTAGAGAAACCGATATGTAATAAAAAAAGAAAATTAGACAATCAAATTCTCAACTCAACTCAACTAAACTTTTATCCAAAAAATTATTGGGGTCAGCTATATGGATTCTCTTTCTCCACCCTAAACGATTTTGGGTTAAATCCTGGAAAATGTGTAATGCTTCTAGGTCATGTTGTACTACTCTCTTCCAAGTCAGTTTAGGTCTACCCCTTCTTTCCTTTTTATCCTCTAACCCAATGTGCTCTATTTGTTTAACTGGAGCCTCCGTATGTCTACGCTTCACATGACCAAACCACCTCAATCTCCTTTCTCTCAATTTATCTTCAATTGGCACCATTCCTATCTTTTCTCTAATACTCTAATTACGGACTTTATCTAATTTAGTATGGCCACTTATCTACCTTAACATTCTCATCTCCACAACTCTCATCTTAGATACATACGACTTCTTCATTGCCCAACACTTACTACCATATAACATGGTCGGTCGTATGACTGTACGGTAAAATTTTTCTTTTAACTTATTAGGAATCTTGCGATCATAAAACTCCCGTAGCACATCTTCATTGCAACCATCCGACTTTAATCCTATTACTAGTATCCTTCTCACATCCCCCATCTACTTAAAGGATTGAGCCGAGATATTTAAAGTGATTACTTTGGGGCAATACCACTCTATCCAAACTAACTCCTTCCTTATCACCAGTTTGGCCTTCACTGAACTTACAATGCATGTATTCTGTCTTCGTTCTACTTAACTTAAAGCCCTTTAACTCTATAGTACTTCTCCAAAGCTCTAGCTTTCTATTGACTCCTTCTCGCGTCTCACCTATCAGAACTATATTATCCGCAAACATCATGCACCAAGGGATACTCTTTTGTATATGTTTCGTCAATTCATCTAGAACTAATGTAAAAAGGTAAGAGCTCACAGCTGAACCTTGGTGTAATCCAACTGAGATAGGAAAATTTCTTGTGTCCCCTCTCACTGTGCACACAATAGTAGTTGCTCTTTCATACATATCTTTCAACACTTGTATGTACTTAATAGATATCTTCTTTTGTTCTAACACTCTCCATAAGACATCTCTTGGAACACTATCATAAGCCCTCTCCAAATCGATAAAAACCATATGTAGATTTTTCTTCACATCTCTATATTTCTCCATCAAGCTTCTAATGAGAAAGATCGCTCCTATAGTTGAACAACCAGGCATGAAGCCAAATTGATTGGGAGAGATAGAAGTGTCATGACGTAGTCGATGTTCCATAACTCTCTCCCACAACTTCATAGTATGGCTCATGAGTTTAATTCTCTTATAATTTCAGCAACTCTATATGTCTCCCTTATTTTTAAAAATAGGTACTAAAATACTCCTCCTCCATTCCTCAAGCATTTTCTTTGAGTTTAGAATCTTATTAAACAATTTAGTTAACCATGCCACTCCCACATCTCCCAAACACTTCCACAGTTCAATTGGTATTCCATCGGATCTACAGGCTTTACCTACTTTTCATTCTCTTAAGTGCTTCCTTTACTTCTGAATATCTAATCCTTCTAGTGTAATTCTCATTCTTTTCTATTGCTTTGTAGTCTATATTCATGCTATTACCACTTTGACTATTATTAAAGAGATAATCAAAATAATTTCTCCATTTTTCTTTAATGTTTTTATCTTTTACCAATACTTTTTCTTCTTTATCCTTAATGCACCTAACTTGCTTGAGATCTTGACATTTCTTTTCTCTCCTTCTTACTAATCTATAAATATCTTTCTCCCATTCTTTAGTTTCAAATTTCTCATATAACTTTTCAAAGGCCTGTGCTCTTGCTTGACTAACTTCCTTTTTTGTCTCTTTCTTTGCTGTCTTGTAGTGTTCATAAGCCTCATTATTATTGCACTTAGGTAATTTTTTATACAATTTCCTCTTTCTCTTCACTGCCTTTTGTACTTCCTCATTCCATCACCATCTCTCTTTTGAGGGTGGTCCATATCCTCTAGACTCTCCAAGCACTTTTCTAGCTACTTCTCTAATCTTTGATGCCATCTGTATCCACATATCATTAACCTTCACATCCAACTTTCATGCTTCGGACTCGAGAAGCTCATTTTTTAATTTCACTTGTTTTACTCCTTTGAACTCCCACCACTTTGTTCGAGCTACAATATTTCTTCTAACCTTACTTGAATTGTTCCTAAACTTGACATCCAAGACCACTAACTGATGTTGACTTGTTAAAGTCTCTCCTGAAATAACCTTGCAATCCTTGCATAAATCTCTATTTGTCTTTCTTGTTAAGAGAAAGTCAATTTAATTTCTATGTTGTCTACTTTTGAAAGTTACTAAATGCGACTCCCTCTACATCGCAACTTCACTACTCACATAAATCCTCAAAATACCTATTACGCAACACTTATTCACAAAAAGGTTATCTCATGTACTCGTGTTCTTGGGTAACCCATAATAGTGAAACATTAAATATCCCTTTTGTCAATACAAAGGGTTAAAATCACAACTCTAATCCCAAATTATCAATTTTAATTTATGAAGAGCACATCATTAAATTTGCTTGCCCTCGTTGAGGGACGAGGGGGGTGCCTAATACCTTCCCCACCCGTATATGGACCTCGAACCTAAAATCTCTATTTTTGAAGTGATTTTAAATTTATTTTTACAAGCGGTTTTCTTTAATTTCCCTCAAAATTAAAGTGACGACTCCTCACTTTCTCCACTTCGGTGAGAATCGTCCGGTGACCGCAAAACTCTTGCGACAGGTATGGTTCAATATGATTTTTCAGTTCGGTTTGAAACCCCAAAAACCGTGCACAACCACTGTTCTTGTCCATTCTCCTATCCAAAACGATGACATTGTTGGCTTCTGTTTTGCTATTCTTGCTGCATTCTATGGCTTCACGTTTTGATGCTCTTCAAGCTTACTCTTGACTCCTGATTCAGTGTTCTTGCTTTTGCATCCCTATCCCTTTTTTATTTCTTAATTGTGCAAGGAAAATGAAGAGAAATTAAACAGGAAAAATAAGAGAAAAGAAAAAAAAAACTAATTTCCTTTATATTATTTGGATAAATTATTATGGTAGAAAAAAAAAATTACAATTTCTTCCTTAAATAAGAAGAGGAAAAATTACTATTATACCCTTATTTTCTTTTTTTCTCAAATATGAGTAATTAATAATTGGTTTTGGCTTTGTGAGAGGACATCATAGTGGAGAAGATTTTAAATTTTTGTTCAAAAGCTTTATATGTTTTGAATTTCATTCCCAAAGCTTAAAGTCAATGTCATGGGAAGATTTTTGTTTTATCTAGTGAAATCTCTTCTCTCTTAACAATTAAGTTTCTCAGCTAGCATCAGCACGAAAGCACCTCATTATTTTGCATAATTTTAGAATTTGGCATAATATAATTATCCCCAACAAATGACTTTGCTATAACATTTGTAGAATGACATTTATGTAATTTTAATATAAATCACTCCATTTTTCTTTATTTCCCACCAATTTGGTGGGAAATATTTTAGCTTAGTTATAAGGATTTTGGAAATTGAATTTTCCTTCCTTTATCCTCTTTTCTTTTTATTTCTGTTCTCTATTAATTGTCCAAATAAAAGAATTGAGAAAAATCTAATTTTTTTTTTCTTTTTCTTCTCTCCAATTCCCTTGAGCCAAATAGAGGGTATAATTTGAAATATATACATACGTACAATGAGATTTGGGTTCGATATACATGGATACTAAGAAATCTTGTCAAACTACCTTGGTAACTAAATAAGTAAGAATCTTAGATAAATATCTATCCGAATTACCTAGTAATCATAAAACCACACACCAAGCCCTCACAAGACTTCTCAATTTTTATTAAACACAATTCAAAATTACAAAACAACTGCACAACAATACAAAGCCACCCCTCATGACAAATATAAAGCTAAGTTTTCTAACTCACTTTTGCAGACATGCATAGCCCATTTCACACAATTTTTTTTTTTTTTTTTATAGAAACCACGACCTTTTACAACTTTTAACAATATTTACATAAAACTACACACAATTTTATCCCACAAACGATCTAGAAAATTAAAGTATAAAAGCCTCCATCTTCTGTTAAACATTAAAGGAGCCAACACTACCCAAAACCCCACCACAAATCCAGGCACGATGCTCACATAGAAATAGAACCAAGGAAATGATTCAGAACCTTTGTCATCTTCCCCTCTTTCTATTCCAATGGGAGGAGTAGCAGGATCAACACTGCAATTTTTAAGAGGAAGTCCGCAAAGCTCCTCATTGCCCATGAAGTTCGATGAACTCAAGCTTTGTAATTGAGTGCTGGAAGGGATTATCCCACTCAAGTTGTTGAAGGATAAGTTTAAATTGCTCAGGAATGTCAAATTCACTAGGCTTTGAGGGATTTCACCAAATAATTGATTTTGAGACAAATCCACTACTTCTATTGATTCCATAGCACCCATATTTGAAGGAATTCTTCCGGTCAAGAAATTTTGGGACAAATTCAAATATCGCAGTGCTTCTAGGCTTGTTATTTGCTTAGGAATCTCTCCCTCTAGTTTATTTTTGGAAATATCTATACTTCTCACGAATCCGAGAATGCTGGTATATCCATTCATGCTCCCTTTTGTGACAATGGAGATGCTCTCCAAAAATTCCCATGTACCATAAGATATCACCCCAGGAAGATACATGGAATCACGCTTATTAACCATTGCATTGAAGTTGTTGAGACACTTGGGTATGGTACCAGAAAGATTGTTATCAGCAAAATCCAAAATACGTAAAGAAGTCATTAAACATAACTGTTTAGGTATGTGGCCATGAAATTTATTTGTACGGAGATTGAGAATAATCATACTTGATAGTTTTTCCCCCATCCATTTTGGAATACTTCCTTCTAATCTATTTTCACCAAAGTCTAAAATGGATAATCCTGTACAATTTTGAAGTGACGATGGAATTTCGCCCGAGAGGTTGTTGCTGCGAAGATGCAGTGAATCGAGATGCCTTAAAGTTCCAATGGACCAAGGAATGTTGCCATTAAGTTTGTTGTTTCTTAAAATTAAAACCCTCAGCCATTTCCATTTTGTCCAACAATCTGGGATTTCACCGGATAAAAGATTTCCTCCAAGGTCTAGAATGTTCAAATGCCCAGGCTCATGCATTTTGTAACATAAGAACACGGATAAGGGTCCAGAAAATGAATTATTGGAAAGATATAACACACTGGCGTTGGAGAACATACATGGCAATGGACCCTGGAACCTATTCGAGCCCAAGTCCACCACTGAGCCAAATTCTTCCCGGTCATAACTTGGAGGAAGATTTGATATATTTGGAATTACTCCATGGATTTGGTTGTGGGAGATATTCAAGTACAAAAAATTGTAAGACAATTTCCAGAACCAAACAGGGATGGTGCTAGCAATTCCTGAATTTGACAAATTTAGAAATGATAAATACTTTAATGAACGAATCCAGTAGGGAAAGTGAGGCCCGATTGTCCAAGACCCCAAATCCATTTCAGAAATATGAGGAGGGGGATTCCAATTGGGGTCCACTTTCAACCTCAATTGATTCCCAGAAGCCAAAAAACTGGACAATTTAGTGATATTTGAAAAGTGAACTGCAGTGACATCACCCTCCAATAAATTATAAGAAATGTCGACTTCTTTTAGTTCTCTAAGTCCTCCAAAACTAAAGGGGAGAGTTCCATTCAGGTTGTTATCAGAGAGGTATAAAGCTCTCACCGAGGTGAAATCTCCTAGATAGATGGGAAGTGGACCAGATAGTTGACAATTGCTTAAATATAGTTCCTCTAGCACATTTGAAACACAAGACAGAATTTCAAAGATGTTTTTTATTTCTTGGCTTAATTTGGTCTCCGACAAAAAGAGTGACTTCAAATTACAAAGATTTTGGAACGACGAAGGTATTCTTCCCTCAAGTTCATTCCAAGACAAGTCAAGGCTAACTAAAGAAGTCAGGTTTCCAGTATCACTCGAAATTTCACCTTGCAATTGATTCCTACGAAGATTGAGGAGCTCAAGTTGGCTAAAACCATATAACCAATCAGGTATGGAAGAATTAAAAAGGTTAGAAGATAGATCAAGTGCCTTGAGTGAAGTAATGTTTTGAACAAAATGAAGCACGGGACCTTGAAAAAAGTTACAAGACAAATCAAGGACGGAAAGAGATGAAAAGTTGACATTTAGGAGCGGAGGAACATTAGGAAGATGACACCATGAAAAGTGTAATTCTTCCAAAGAACATTCAACCAATTGGTGGCTTGACTGAGATTCACAAAAGTCATATCAAGGAATTGTAAGGAAGAAAGACCAAAAATCCAATTCAAATTCTCAACATATGTTTCAGGATAAGGACTAAAGAGATTAAGATACTGCAAATTTGAGAGATTGCCAAGTTCATGAGGAATCATTCCTCCGAATCCTGCGCTAGAGAGGTTAAGGTGTGTTAAGCTTTCCATAGAGCCAAGGAATTTGGGAAAAGAAATTCCTCCAAAATCATTGTTGCTCAGGTCCAGGTATTTCAAATGCTTCAAGTTGAGTAAAGATCGACTAATCTTACCTCCGAATATCGACGTTTCCCGATATTCATAATAGTCAGCAGTGGCATTAAAGGCATAATACTCTTCCTGAGAAAGACTTCCAAGATGGAGCCCAAGAACATTGCTGGTGAGATTGTCACAGATTACTCCAGACCATCCACAACAGTCCACATCACCACCCCAAGAAGCAAGCCGGTTAGAAGGATCGATGAGGTCATGTTTGAAGTTCAAAAGAGCTTCTCTTTCACTCTGGATGCAATCGCCACTGAGACTTCCTTGGCAAGGGCCTAGACTGATAATGGTCGCTAGCAAGGCAAACCAAAGGAAAGGGAGTGTAAAAGTAGCACTAGTCATTATGTTTTCCATGAGCTTGGAAGGCAAAAACTAATGGTGAAGTATTTTAGTGAAGAGCTTGATGATGGATTCGTTTTATAATGCATTTAATTTAAGCTTGAGTCACCAACACGTTCTCTCTCTCTGCAATGCAATGCATAGGAAACTTCCCCGATTGGAGACTATTCCCACTTGTGGAAATTTCGGAGTAGCTTTAATTATTTTTATTTTTCTTATATTTTAAAAACGATTTAATATCCGAACTAAAATTTATTTATATTAGTTTAATTTTTATAAATAATTTATGTAAAAAATATTTTATCGTATAATCTGAGAAATTTTTTTTAATAAATTTAATCTATTATCTTACCTATAAATTAAAAAATAGAATAATTTAATGTCACAATAAAAAATAATTAATAATAAATTTCATATTTATTTATAATTATATAGTCTTTTTCATATAATTAGCAGCTTAGGAAATGAACATCAGCATTCACGAAATTTCGTAATTGATCGAAAAGGAAAGGATATTGTTAGGTTGCGACCAAGTCAATAATAAAATGAAAACTTTTGAAATTTTGTATTCTCTTAATTACTTGAGCGCAAATATTTTGTCCGTGTAAAGCACTCAAAATTGAAAACTCGATTTAAAAAAAAAAGTCCAAAATCAGAAATTCTTAAAACTAATAAATAAATGTCATATTGAAAAAAAAATATTAAAAACTTGTTTTGTACAAATAAACTGGATAAAATTTATTGACAAAACTTTCTATGACCTATTTTACAACCATAAAAATCTTGTGACTCAAAAGGTTGGATGAATGATAATTGGTAATTTGATTTTTTTTTTACAGCTTTATTAAGTTGGGTTATATGGTATATTACGGTGTTTAACTCTCTAAATTATTTTATATGAATTTTAGTAATTAATTATTCAATTTTTAGTGTCGATCTAATCTTTACAATTGGACGATGCAGAAATATAATTATATTAATTATTTTATATATTTATGCTACTAATTAAATAAATAGATTTGGCTTACCTTATAATTAGTGCAATAAATTATTAATTGTAATTTTAAAGTGATAATATTTCAATATTTACTAATAAATATTATATAAAATATAATAAATTTATATTTCTGAGTCAAAGTCTTGTTTCCCATTCCATACGCCAAATAAATGATGACAAAGTCAAAGTTTGATTATTAACCAAAGTCAAGTCTTGTAATACGACAATATAAACGCTTGAAAATCAAATGGAAACGCAATAAATGACGCATGTCTCTTTTCCATGCATTAACAATCACAATGGAGAAAGCAATGAACAATGAGAAAGTGTATAACTTGTAAGTAATTTCATGGTTGTTTCGGTTCCAATGTGTATATTTCAACGAAAATAAACCAATACATTAATTAATTATTTTATATATTTATGCTACTAATTAAATAAATAGATTTGGCTCACCTTATCATTAGTGCAATAAATTATTAATTGTAATTTTAAAGTGATAATATTTCGATATTTACTAATAAATATTATATAAAATATAATAAATTTATATTTCTGAGTCAAAGTCTTGTTTCCCATTCCATACGCCAAATAAATGATGATAAAGTCAAAGTTTGATTATTAAACCAAGTCAAGTCTTGTAAAACGACAATATAAGCACTTGAAAATCAATGGAAACGCAATAAATGACGCTTGTCTCTTTTCCATGCATTAACAATCACAATGGAGAAAGCAATGAACAATGAGAAAGTGTATAATTTGTAAGTAATTTCATGGTTGTTTCTGTTCTAATGTATATATTTCAACGAAAACAAACCAATACTTTAATTAATTAATTAATTAATTAATAATCGACTTATGAATTATGAATACAAAGCATTGTACCTCTTACCTTGTGCTATAAGCTAATTAATTAAACATGTCCCTTGATTTGTTTTAACTTGTAATGGATTCATCATGTTAAAAAAACTATAAATTTCAAACAAATTCATTCATTATTAGAATAATTGAAGATATGTATCAATTTTGAAAATGATTATACAATTCCAGAACACTATTTTTAAAAAATTTTTTTTAGTATCAGAATTAATATATTTAATTTAGAAAATACAGAATGATCAAGAAAAAATAAATTGGATTTAGTAAAAAAGAAAGATTTAGTTTGAATTCGACCACTCCATGCATGGATGAATTTAATGGTTAACATGATCATAACACAATAAATTAAAAAATAAAAAAAAATAAAAAAACTAAAACTAACATCAATACATCTCAAACACGAACTCCTTCTATTTTTAAAATAAAAAATTTAAGACGGTACAATAATATGTGACCTATTTGATTTTATATTATATTTAGTTTTCAATACATATTGACGCATTATAACTTGTGAATGAATCAGAATATGCCAAATCAATGATGACAAAGTAAAGTTTGATCATTAACCCAAGTCAAGTAGTCTTTATATTACGACAATAATGACAAGAATTTTCTTAAGCTAAAACAAATAATTAATGAAATTATTTCTAAAAAATTGATAAATTTCTTTGTCGTACTATAAAGACTTGACTTGGGTTAATAATCAAACTTTACTTTGTCATCATTTATTTGGCGTATGATCAAGAATAAAAATAATTGATTTTTTTTTATATTTAATTTTCAATACATAATGTGACTTATGCTTTGTATCATATTATTAATTCATGTTTAGTATCAATGCTTTGTATATATTTTTTCTTTTTTAGTATCAGAATTAGTATATTTAATTTAAAAAAAAAATATAGAATAATAAAAAATGAAAATAATTGAATTTAGTAAAAAAGAAAGATTTAGTTTGAATTACTTCGTAATTTCTTAATAATTGAAAGTTCCAAGATTAAAGATTCAACCAATCATGATGTAAACGCATTACATGAATTATTTTTTTAATTTTATTTTTTAAATAATTCTTTATAAAAATAATATTTTATATTTTAATAGCAATTAATATAACTTTGTATTTGACAAAGGCTGTAAAAATATATATGTTATTTAATTTTAAATTTTAAGATAAGTTAATTAATATATTATTTTTATTATTTTTCTTAATTATATTAAGTTAAGTCTTTTAATATACTATTTGGCAATTTTTGAAGAATTCAATGCTTATTTTTATGAGTTTATATATATATATATATTAGACATAATTTAAATGAAATTTAAATTTTAAATAATTATATATTTATCTAAATCAAATTAAATTTTCATTTTTCAGATAATTATTAATTATTTTTCTCAAAACTTTTTTTTAAGAATGTAATAATATAATATTTTATATTTTTAACAACAACTCATACAATTTTATACTTGACAAATGATACAAACATATATACTATTTAATTTTCAAAATTTTAAATGACTTGATTAATAAATTATTTTTATTATTTTTAAAATCATATTAATTTAATCCTTTAAAACGCAATATAGTACCTTTTTAAAAAAGCAAATGGCTCATCCTTGTAAGACATATTTTAAGGCTTAGCTTTCATATATATACTAGTTATTTAATCCACGTGATGCATGAACTATTAATTATTTTTTAATAATATAATTTAATATATATTTTACTATATTTTATATTTTCATATATTATAAAATTTTTAAAATAATAAAATTTAATTAATTATAATTTTATTTCAAATTTAATAAATAAATAAGTTAATTAAAGATTATATTTTTATTATTCTTTAAATTATTTGACATATACAAATAAAATAAAATAAGTACATTGGCTACTTAGTATTTTTAAAATATTACTATTAAAATTATTATATTTTAGATACATAATAAGTTTTTAAAATATATATTTAAATTTTAAGTATTCTTACTAATTTACGTGACACCCTCTTATAAAATTTTCTTAAGGCTTAGCTTTGATATGTATGTATGGCTTGGAACAGGTCAATCCCTCTTTATTAAATACCAAAGTCTCCGGTGGGCTAAGGCCCAGCTCTAAATTGATCCAAGCATATGTTCCATACATTGGCAATCACGAGACAAAAGGCAACGAGTAATATTAGTAAATTAAGAAAAAGAAAAAGGAGTTTTGATCATGTTTACTCTTAGTGTCCATTTAACATGTTCAAAAATTATTATTAAACTCGTACTAAATGCTACCTAAATAAAATAAGAAATAAAATTATTCACTTCTCATGCATCATACTCAAGAGCTATTTATTGAACAGTAGAACATTCTCATTTCTCTGCAGGAAAAAAAAAAAACTTGCAAAGTAAACTGTGACATGCTACCATCTTTCTTTAAGAGTTAGTAACAAGTCCTAATAACGCCAAATACCCACCCCATCAACCACAACCAAAAGAAGAAAGCATCTTACCATCACAAGACACATCTAATACAAATTAAGAAATAAATAAAACTACACTAACATAAGCAAAAGATATAAAGGTGATCACTTGAAAAATCAGCAAAATCATGAGCATTGCTCTCGAGCCACACCAAGCCTTGAATTGGGCACATCAAAAAGTATCCTATGGTTTTGTTGCTGCATGTTGGCTATCACATTTAGCACTGAATTCACATTCTCTGGTGCTGCTGCCATGGCCAGGCATGTGGTGCTGCCGGCTGTGCTGTGGATTAGTAGGTTATCCGGTGGCAATGTCACATTCATGCCGGAGAACATGAATGTTATGGTGGGTGCTACGATTGGTACTGAGTAACATGTGTCGAATCCGCCTAGGGATGTTACTGTTGCGTTGCCGACTCGCTGTCGGAATGCGTCACGGACCGCAATGTAGGCTGGCGTGACTAGCCGGGTGAATACAGTTCCTGAATGAGGGGATTCACGCCTGTAGTTAGTTGCTGTGCATACTATAAATAAGCTTCAATTTTAATGATACTAACATCGTTTACAGAATTATAAAGTTTTAAATTAAGGTCTAAAAAATAAAATTTACGGAGACTATACCAGAATCAAAGATGGTCCCTGCACCGGTGCTTGGATCGAAAGCCAAAGCACTAGGAGGAATATCAACAACTCTTCTTCCAACCCTAATTGCAACCAAGTTGACATAGTAGAGTGACGGCCTCCTGGGATTTTTGAGCAATGGTGTAGTCTTGATCCTCAGGGGCTGCCCAACGGGTCCAAGCCTCAAAGACCCAGAAAAGTTGAGAGACCTAAAGCTAGGAAGGCAATATGAGAAAGTAGATTGGTATAGGCTTTGGGATTGAGACAAAAGAGACAATGGTCCTCTGCCAAGGCCTAGAAGCCCCTGAGGAGGCACTGAGCTGCCTGTGGCTTTTGTAATGCAACCAAAGGTGTAGCCTGGAAGAGAGTCAGTGGCTAGGGTGACAGTGTCCTGCGAGAGGTTTGCTGCTAGGGAGGAGCCGCCGTAGGTCAAGTTGAATGTGCACGCGCTTCCACCGCAAGTGGGGTTGGGTACCTGAAATCAATTCACATGCATTTGAGTGTCTAATCTTGTGAATTGTCAATGTATGAAGATCGATTTCTCATATTTTGGAATCTGGCTCCCATCCAGATTCTCTCTTATTATTTACTCTCGTGAACTTCCTGACAATTGGGCCCTGCCCGCTACAATCATAAGCTTTTGTCCCCTCAAGAAAAAAAAAAATAAATAAATAAATAAAAGGAAGAAATTTACCACTTAAAATTACTTGTCATAATTCTTATTTATTTTTGAAAGTAGACAAGATGAGATGTTTCCAATTAATTTAATATTGTTAAAATCATTTTTAGAATTATAAAATTTTAATTAAAGTTAAATGAATTAAAAAAAAATTAATATTTTTATTAACTTAAGTGAAGAAGCTGGGTAATTTTGTATTTGTTGGTTTCTTTGTCTGTTTTGGATAGCTTTTAGCGTCTTGTTGCCTGTTGTTTTGTTTTGCCTTATTTTGTATTCTGTTGATCTACCTCACTCTCCTGGCTTTTTCATTTAGATGTCTTGTTAGGGACTATCGGATCTAGTTGAATGAATCATACTAAAATTTTTTATTTTAATTATAATAAATTTTATGAAATTAATTATTAAGAATTTTAAATAAATTTTTACTTAAATTAAAAATACAAATTTTATAAACAGACCTAAATATATATAATCATGTTAGGTGTCAACTTTTGACGCGCGGTGGCGCTTGCTTTAAAACAAATTAAACGGGAATCATTACCTGCTTGCACTCAGCAGCTTGGCAGCCAAGGGTTTTGAAGGTGGTAGATTTAGCAGAGTCGAAAGCTGTAGAAGAACACCCAACACAGCCACTGCAAGGAACCCAAGCAGCATCATTGCTAGTATCCATGGCTACGAGCAAGGTCTGGGCTGGGGTTCCAATCTTGGCCCTAACAATGTAAGTTGGGCTCTGAATAAGCTGCCTGCCTGAAGCAATTGGCACCACAGATTTCCTAGCCACTAAGCTTGACAAATATTGAAGCCTAGCTTGGTCCCTGGCCTGCATTTGGAGCACGCTCTCTTCCCATGAGAGTGGTTTGGAGGGCCTAAATGGGGAGCATGGGCTATAAACATGAAACACTTGAAGGGTTGAACCTTGGTCTTGGGTGCTACACTTGGGGTTCAACCCTTGGGCTAGGGAAAAGAAGAGAAAAGCTAGAGAAAGGAGGTGGGTTTTCATGGTGGGTTTGAGAGAAAAAAGAAGGTCGTTCTTGAGAGAGAAGGATAGGTGTGTGGAGATATATATAGGTGGGACTAGGAAGGAGTATGGCTAGTGGGTGACAAGCAGGGTGTTGAGAGCAGTAGAAACCAGCTATTAGTAAGATTTCAGTAAGTGGTTTGATTGCTAAACAGACTGTATTCCATTTTCTTTTGTTGCTAGGCTGGGCCTCTTGTGCCTTTGTCAATTCTTGCCTAAAAAGGATAGCATTTTATTTTATTTTATTTTAGAGATAAATATTAAATAATTTATTAGTATATTATAATAGTTTTGATTTACAATGTTAAAAATAATTGAGCACAAAAATTGAGACAGAATAATGATTTATTTTATTGATTTACATTCAAATACATAGAAATTTGTAGATGTTTTGAGGTATTAGCTAGCTTTTTGGACTATATATATTGTGTTGAAGGAGTTGAGGACTTGCTTCAAGAAATACTCTTTGGTTATCACAAATTAATTTTTTCATTTCTTGGATTCACATTCTTCTGTTTGTCTACTAATCAAAAGCTGAGGGAACACTGGCGAAATTTAGGGGATATCATGTGAAGTAATAATGGTGATATTTACATTGTATTTTAGGAAAAAAGGTCTTCTTGAAAAGACACTTAT
This sequence comes from Hevea brasiliensis, assembly GCF_030052815.1. NCBI lineage: Eukaryota > Viridiplantae > Streptophyta > Magnoliopsida > Malpighiales > Euphorbiaceae > Hevea > Hevea brasiliensis. Next base: position 108,222,792 of record NC_079498.1, read on the forward strand.
CAATGTTTCATGTTCTCAGATCTTTTACAACTACAGAGAGTCAGACAAAGCAACTAACAGTATATACTAGTATGAAGAATCTATGTATCTAGTGTTGTTTGATGCAAGATTAACTAATTAAGGTTAACCATGTTTTATTAATGAACATGTTTTCTTTTATTTTTATCAATCACAATTTTCTTTTTTTTTTTATCACTTTTTTTTTTAATTTTTCATCATATATTTTTTTTTTAATTTTTTTTCTCTTTTTTTTTCATATTATTAATCTTTTTTTTTTTAATTATTATTTATAAAATATTATTTATTTATTTTTTTAATAATTTAAACAGGGAAATAAAACGTTAATTAAACAAAAAGGCAAAGAAATTAAAGCTAGTAACCCTAGAAAGTTGAAACCCATCCTCAACCCTTACAAGCCCTAATCAAACTCATCAAATCAAGAATTCTATAAAAACCCACTTTTATATTATCTGATTGGATAGTGGAAAGTTGGACTGAAATAATGAAAAAATGGTTTCAAAACCCAAATCTTGATTTGTTCAAGATCTCACTTTATACAAGCAATTGTTGTGAAGGTTGGATTGAGTGTGAATGGTCCATAAAGCATAATAAAACTCTCTCTTTTTCTCTCTCTAACACACGTACAGAAATCAGAAATAAGAATAATTAACTTTGATTCCATTAAATGATTGTTAATTAAATGAAGATCTTGATCTGATTGCTTAATTATATTAATATACTTAAACGCGAAGATGAAGATAGAAAATGAAAGGGGAAGTGACCTGTCTGTTTGTGTTATATGTAGGTTTTGTTTCTTTCTTCTTCCCATATTCACATTGAAAATCCTTGATTCGCACAATGCTATGGACAAAAAACAAAGCACACTAGTGCAGTCAAGCTCAGCTTTGTTAGGGTCAACATTTTTGCTGCAATTTTTATTAATTTATTTTTTCTATCAGACATTGACATGAATCTAATAAACATACAATTGCATGTGATCCTCTGTAAGTGGAACAATACAGAAATTCCTATAAAATTCCATATGTTTAGTGTTTCTTTGCACCTATTTCTGCCGGTGGCATTCAATTTCTTTTGCTAATTTCAATAAAATTAGATGTTTCTTATGTAGTAGAAGTTAGAAGAATTCAAACTGTAATTTGAAGTTGAAGATTAATTTCTTGGAACCAAAATGGACAAGTTAATTAAGAGCATGGAAAAGGGTAAATTCATTAAGAACAAAATAAGCATCTCTTGTACGCAAAATCAATCATGGAATTAGCTAAGTTTTGATGGAGAAAAAGTGATTGATGATGAAATGTTCATTGGCTAAAATCAAAGGAGTAAATAGAAATAGTGAGCAGACATGTGAATGTACAATCATTTTACATTCTCGTGAGCCAACTTATGATTCTCCTGCTGGCTATGACATGATCTCAATGATACCTTCTTTCTTTTTAATTGGACACCTCCATTTTCAAGAGTTTTTTTTTTTTACTTACACCCATCTGATCGAATGATTTTATAATCAAAATCAAATTACAGACCAAAATATCGAACTGAAAAATTGAATTAGATTGGTTCAACTTCTTAGTTAAAACTGTCAAAGTCTTGAATCCTAATTTCAAGCCTTTGATTTCAGAAATCGAACCAGTAAATCAGTGACCACTCCAAATCAAGTTAATACATACAAATTTGCAATAAGAAACTTAATTTTTAACAAGGATATAGAAGTAGGTACAATTTTGAAGTATTTAAGTAATAAAGAAAGAAAGGAGATCACGAGTAACTTATTACAATATTTAACAAAGTGAAATCTACAACTCTTACTGATCTGCTTCAGGGAAAATATCAGAGTGAAGAGATGAGCAAATGAGCACCCTGCTGCAGTCTTTGGCTTACTTTTTTCTTGCCCTTCCTCACCCACTCATCACTCGCCACCTTCTGTTCCCCTCCATTCTGTACTTGTTCTGTATGCTTTGTGAGGATAATAGCGAAATATGTGTCACGTGAGGTGCTTGCATGGATGATGGGTCACTCTTGTTTGCCGACAACCATAGATTTATTCACGCCCCCCCGGCATGTTTTCTGCTTTATTCCTTTTCTTCTCACTCAGTCACTCTTCATCATTACTCTCTAACTTTTATTCCTTTTAATTCTTTATTTTCATGAATTCTCAAACGAATCTATTTCATTAGTAGGACTATGATTCCTGATAAACTAAAAATTTCAAGCCATATCACAAGACTAACATTAATTCACTAATAATGTAGACTTTTGCGAGAGTAAATTTAACAGTAGTATACAATTAAAAAATAGCTCTTATCATCGAAATATAGTTGAATCAGTAACATAGAATTGATCTCTTAGCAGAGTTTACTTGTAAGATTAGGAGTTTGAATATTCTTATTCTTTAAAATCTAAAACTTAAAATTTTAGTTTGGTGATAGATAATTAGGTATATCTCTCAACACTTAATAAAAATGTTGGAGTCTATTTTTTTCTTAATAAAATTAAAGAAATAAATAATGGGGTAAGTCAAATCAGAAAAAACTAATCTTTGAATTTGGGTAAGGGTAACATGATGTTTTGGGCATAGTCATGGACGATAAAGAAATAGGTTAAACGATATGGGGATCTCCCCAACTATGGCCCTAAAGTGAAGCTCCTCCTCAAGGGACCACAACCCTATGGAGAAATGGAAAATTCGCTCATTTCATGGACCGTGTGTCAGGTATTGGCGTATTAGAAAGCCTCATGAACCTAACATTATTAAGTGGTCGGTTCCACCACGAATGGCTACCCAGTCCCCCCTCCTCTTTTTTCTTGCTTGCAATACATATTATCCCTTCTACTTTGGTTTATAAATTAAAGAATTAAGATAAGGGGAAAGAGAAATCAACATTTTTAACCTCCAAATTCAAATCATGTCACTCGTTCTTGTGAAAATAAAAGACATGATTATCTCCTGATTTGCCCAAAAAGTGTCTTTTGCTATATCCTAGAGATAAGGTATAATGTGCTTTTCTGCTTTTTCTATACCCCTTCTTTCCTGCCAAATCATGATATTTCAACACAAATCTCTTCAAAACACAACCAACTAGATGGCTATCAGTTTTTGCATCCAATTATCAACTTTAAAAATCAATTCTCAATAGAATTTTCTTTAGGGAAGATCAGTTGAATCTCTTCCTCTTTCTTTGCTATCAATTTCTAGATCACAACTTGAAATCACCTGTATGTTTTGATATTTAAACTATTCTCTTACAACTTGTATGTATACTAGATATTAACTCGCAGAAAAAAGAGTGGGATATTCTGTTATACATTATTGTACCACAAACACACAGAGGGTCAATGTCACGTCCTGGAACTGGACCAGATCAAAACCCCAAGTGTCCAATGCACTTGCTATTTTCCTAAGAAACACTTGAGTTCAGCACCTAATTTGAACACTTAAATTAGAAATCTGTGGATAAACATGCCCATCAGGCAGAACTATTTAGAAACACTTGCATGCCAATTCCATTTAGAAACTCTCTATCATTTGCATATCATCTATCATAATGCTATTGGCCCCCAGTAATACCATAGGACCACCAGAATACCACTACTGCCAACATGGATCCAACTATCTCTACCAAATCGTCACCACCAGAAACCTGCTGCCATCTTCACCATGAAGACAAATATCTCACCTCTATGCTATTGCAAACCTAGATATAGTTGACATTGCCCACCACCACAACTGTTCACTGTTCCATCATATCCCTTATTTCTAACTTCTATGCATCTCTATCACAGTGTTCAACAATGAAACGCCACAACAATTAGTAGTATTCAACTTCCAACCCCTCCCTAACCACTTGAGATCCCCTTCATTAAACTCTTCACTGCATCCCAATTTCCTCATCCAATTACACACCAATAAACAAAGCTTGTACCCTTCACTTTGCATCTTATAATTGCCAATAATGCATTCTAAGATTCAAAAACCCAAGACTTAGATCAATAACTGCAATTCTTAGTAGAGTTGAACTTTTGTTTGCCTTCCATATGCAACTTATGTGTGCATACATGGACAAACCACTTCATTACTTTACAGGCTGACCTGACTAGCAGAAATTCCTCATTTCTATTCTGCAGTGTTAATATTCAGAACATTAAGCTTCTCCATCATGTAATCATCTAGCTCAACTAGGTCAAAACCAGCAACAACTGTTATTCATTATGTTAATTGATCTCTCTCTTGATTTAATAGTGTGCTCTATTTATCTGCCAAAAATGAAGGAAGAATAAAATTTGTACTGTGTTTGTCTAGCGCCAAATATTGCAATTTGTAATCCTAAATTGAGATATAAAAGAACTTCCTTAATTTACACCTATATTACTCTATCCCTTAATTTGATATAATTATCCTGAGGTTTCTAAACAGTGATATTTCTAAATGGCTATGGATCAAAATTTCACCCATCCCAAAAACAAAGTTTTATGGGTTTGACCACCTGGACTGCACTAATATCTACTCCATTTCCCAATTGGGGATGTTGGCTGTAGCTTCATTCACCATCTTTACAAGGGTTAACTGCAGATATGATAAGGGGAAAATTGTCATTGCCATTCCATGGGATGAGAAAGAAACAATCGACAAGGCTCAGAAAGTGATTGCCTTGAGGGAAGATAAAGGACAAATCAACAAGTTACAAAGTTCAAAACTTTCAAACGAGTAAACAATGGAAAGATAAATTCTGCAACCATTTACCTCCCCACTAAGATATTAACAGAGACGAGATTGAAAATCCACTGAGATTTTTGGTTGAAGGTTGGTGAGATGGAAGGCAAGAACATTGTTTCGCACAATATGCCAACAATTTACCAATTTTATCCTTAGTTTTCTCAGTTAATAACCACCAAATGACAATATAAAACGAGATGTTAATAGAAGCTAGAGTAACCCAACAGCCTATATGCAGAAAAGCATTATAAATGTCACTTTGAAAACGGAAAATACAGCATGTTTTTTTTCAAATTAGTAAGAAGCAAAGGGCAAAAGTAATATGTAACTATTGAATTATTGATATTTCTTAAAACATACCACACTTTCAGGAACCACTGGAGGGGGCAAGGACAGATTTTTTGGAGTAGGTCTGTGTAGATAGGATCTCTTGTCAAATCGCCACTCTCCAATTTTACCATATGTTAGCTTACCCTAAACATTAAGTAAACCTCAGATAATAAATTAAAAATAATGGATTAACAATGTTGATAATGATGAGAGTGAAAAAAAGAAAATAAAACAATTTGCTTCAGGAATTTAAAGAGAAACAAAAATTTAATTTTATAACTGTAATAGCATCTCTTCTTAAATAGAAATATTTTCATTTTACCTTTAAGTTGTAGTCACATCCATAAGTGTAATGAACGATAAACTTTTTGCAATTTCCAGATCCCAAGGGGGCTGCATCATTGAGAATAGAGACTCTTATAAACCAACTCACGCACAAAATCTATTTTGCATCTCAAAATCTTACTAAAGTTAGTGAAATTGGATATTAATTTCAGTGCAAAGAATGAACCTGCAACATAAAGTCTTTCCGAAGAATGTGCTGCACACCATGCAAAGTTGAAGCTACAGCATATGCATACCTTAGTTCAGCAAGAAAAGCAGGGGTGCCAAAAGTATGTTAATATGGAGTTCCTTTTTAATTTTTAATTTTTTATCAATAGGTTAGCATGCAGTTAATACAAAGTAGATAGTAAGTGAATAAGTTTTTCCTACACTTACATTTCTAGCACCCAGCCAAAAGTTTTATCAGTCTCCTGGTCATCTTTCATTTTCAAGGAAACATTCATCCATGTAGGAGCAATTTTCTCCAACAATTCCTGAATAATATAAATTCATTTTTCTCCCAACCGAAACACAAGGAATATAATAGCTAAACTCAAGCAAGTATGACAACATCAAGGATAACACCATACAAAATTTAATTTCATTACACAAGCATAAAATAATGTATTTTCAATATTCAGAATGGAAATGGATGATCAGAACATACACTGCAGTAAATAATTGGCCCATTCTGAAGTTAGAACAAGGGATTTCACCTTCTTGATAATGACAGGAGAATTTCCAATCGGATCAACATTTGTCACAGGACCTTTCTTGACTGTATAAAACTTCCTTATGATTTTTTCATTATCAGCAGGTTTAATGTAAAAAAATGGAAAAGCAGCTGGATACCCTCCATGTGCCAAATTTGGAAGAGTATTTATGAATATGTGATCAGGCTCTACCATCAATATGTATCTGCATGAATAACATGGAAACAGGCATTAAGAAATTGTAAAGGCAAATTTTGTGTCATTTCAAGACCATCAAAAATAGAAAAGCTCACTCTTCTTCAATTGTAGCCTTTTCCAGCCATTGCATAAAAGCCCAAGGTCTATTTAGCACAATGTATCCCTGGTTATGAAATTGAAAACCACATCACAGCATGTATCAATGAGATAGATTCATATGACCAAAAAAGTGAAAAATTCATTAAGAAAAATGAGAGGAAAACAAAAATAAAAGATGAAATTCAATAAAGAGATCACAAGTCACCCAACAAGCAATTCATTTAATTTTGGCATACTTCAAATTTCAATAAATGAAACCCAAGACATTAAACTTTTACATTAGAATTGAGTCCTCATTCCTCAAATAAGATGTGGAAGGTATAGGCTTCATGTGGGTATTAATATCTGTTTCTTTCCACTTCTAGATTTCATTTTTAGGAAAGAAATTCATTGGTGCATTCATAAGCCATGCTCTCTTGAGATGTGATCATCACTAGAAATAAACAGTCATAAGTTGTGAACTATTCCTGCATTCTTCTGTTATTCATACAACAGCACAAACTACAGACAGCTTACTTTGGCATGCAATAATGTACTAAGACCCAGAAAATTCTCATACCAAACAGTATTAATAAAACCAATAGCTAATGTCAATAATCTGCAATATTGTATCCAAATGACAAAACACATTTGTCTTAAAGATGCAATCCTTTCCTACAGTCAAAATGGTTTCTTCAAATTGTTCTCATGTTAATCCCATTAACACCTCTCCACTCATGCAAACCCAATCACCACAGCCCCTGCCCTCCAAATTTAAAAAAAAAAAAAAAAATTATTATTTCACATCTCTAAAGAGTACATATACAAAATGAATTAGAGGACAGAAATATGATATGGCTCAAGTAAAGACAAATCACATGCAAGTATCTATTGAAAATAATGCATTTGCAAAATAGGTAGCCAAAGAATTCTCAACCAACTAGAAAGAATGCAGAAACCTCACCCGATCCAAGCCTGCTGGAAGAGGATCAACCACAACTGTAGGAATCTCATCCATCAAGTTATCAGGATTTCCTGAGTGCAAAATTCATGTGAATCCTCCCATCTCTGGCCCAGGTAGATCTTTCTTTTTCTTATACCAATAGTACATAATGCGACACTGCCATTTACTATAAGGAGAATCAGTTGCTGTTAAGGCAACATGGAAGGGAACTTTGGCATTCTTTGGTTTCTTTGCATCTTCAGGCATTTCAATAACAGGATCAAAAAATAGAGCACCATTTGAATCGTCACACATCCATTTCCCAACAGATCTATTGTGGATTATCGCAGTGACCAAATTGTATGTGGCAAAGAAAAAGCCAAGAACCAAGAGAATGAAAAGCAACGGAGAAGCATGCCCCATTACCTTCCTCTCAATCATTGATAGTCAAATCAAGATCCAAAAATCTCCAAACTATTGGATTTTCAAAAAACAAAAATCCTAGTATCATAAAAGGTTTATAAGCAACCGTTTATCGACATTTTCCAATATGCAAGCCCAGAATATACGTTATAAACATTATTTAATCTGATACAATTCCGATTTAATTTAGGAGTTTTCCAGACAAATGAAAGCTCCAGCCAGTAACCTGCACCTGCAAAAGAATAAGGACCAAAAATCGACTTTAGTAGCAACCATTATGCAAGGATCAGATCCAACAAACACAAATTCAAAGTATGTATAATTTTCTCACTTCAGACGAAATATATCCAAAACTTTGAAATTCCTTTCCAGTCTATCAGTTCATAACATAATTTAAAAGCAAATTTAAACAAGGCATCACTGACAGACACCACAATAATAATCACGTTTGCCATGTTGAAATTTAAAACAGGGAAAGGAAAAATATCGCACGGAATTCATTGCACTAAATTCTCCACTTGAACAGTTCAGTACACAACATATAGAAATTTCCAGCCATGTTTAAGCGAAGACCGCCAAAATTGGAGCTCTCAAATGTCAACACCAATTTGGAATCAAATTGAAAGAGAACCGTCAACACTTATATTAATTGAACAAACACAAGAAAAATTAGAAGAAAATCATGAATTTCAATCAGCAAATAAAGATGAATTGAATAAATGGTGAATTTTGCAGTAGAATAATATAATCACCTTAAGAAACCAAATGGGTTCTCAAAAAATGAAAAATACACCAATAGCAATGAAAAAGAGACGAAATTTACTTAGAAAAAGAGAAAAAAATAAAAAAGTGAGATATGCTTTGAATAAAGAAGGTGAATAAAATACAAAAACAAGAATCAATGTAGGAATCGTGTTACTGAATAAAGCATGAAAGCTTAAAGAAATAGCCATATAATCACCCATCTGACACTTCACCGCCATTGGTCATCGTCATGCAGAGAGAGAGAGAGAAGCAGAGGGAGGAAAGGAGAGTAACGTACGATCTGATGTGAGTTGGTGACGTGCTCATGGAGATCGAATGATGGCTTTTTTGGGTTCGAGAAGTGAAAGAGAGGTTTGGAAAGTGAGGATTTTTGCTTTCCAGTGTTTCTTCTGTGTCCTCTACCAGTGGAAGAAGATCAATGGCTACACACACACACACACATATATATATATATCTTATCTCTAATATTTCAATTAATGGTGATAAATTATAAAGTAGATTTAGTCATCATTTAAATTATTTTCTATAATTATTCATTGATTTTTATATAAAAATAAAAAATACTTTTTCATATTTTATGTATTTAAAATTAAAAAAAATAAATTTATTGGCTTTGAAAATAAAAATATTTTTCATACTCTTTTGTGAATTAGACATTAACAAAATATTTTTTTTTCTCTTACAAAAATAAAATGAATGTGATAAAAAAAAATAACTTTTTTCTTTTTTTTTTCTAAATAAAAATAATAACTTTTCTTTGTTTCATGAATATTTATTAAAAATGTGAAAATAAAATTTTTTTTGTCTTTGTGAATAAAATGTTTTCCATACTTATTTGTGAATTAGACATTAAGAAACTAATAAGAAATTGTTTTCCTCTTAAAATATTAAACGATTCATTAAAAAAAAAACTTTTCTTTGTAACTCATTTTAGTGAATATTTTTAAAAAATTACAATATATTATATATTGAATAAATAAAATATTTTTATTAAAATTAATTTATATAAAATTAATTAAAATATATAAATATAATATAAATATTTAATCTAATAATTATTAAATTCATTCTTATATAAGATTAAACTTATAAAAGTCATATTCATTTTAAAAAGCTTTATCCTATGTTTGGAAAACTATGTAAGTAGGAAAGAAAATAAAAAATAAAAAGTGAAGATAAAATTATTTTCCTTTATCTATATGGATATTAAAGAGAAAATGAAAAAGGAAAAATTATTTTATAAATAATAAAACTTCTATTTGAGCAATTTTTCTCCGACATTCTATTTAAATCAAAGAGAAAATAAATTGTAGACCACATTTATTATTCTTTCTTATCAAATTTTCTTCATTTTAAACATGGTAGGAAAAGAAAATATTTGTATTTTACTTTTTAATTTTCCATCAGACTTGATTTTAAGTAATATATAAAAAAAACTTAGAACATATTGTAATTATACACAATTTTTATTTATATAATAATTTCTCCATGGGAATGCTCTGAGCAAATGAGCAAAAAATTACAACACATTCCGATAAACGTTCAGAACTTCTGAGTGGTCTGTACTTTTTGTTCCATCAAAAGCACAGCACCTTATCATTTTAATTCACTGCTTTTTCTCCCTCTGCCATATAAACCATATCAGTACAATAGGACCGATGCACAACAAAGAACCTGAAATATGGAGGCAGTTCTGGCAGCAAACCCAGTCATCAAAGTCGTCGCTCTTTCTGGCTCTCTTCGCAAAGCATCCTATAACCGTGGCCTCATTCGTGCAGGTACCTAACGCCCCTCTGTCTTTCTCTCTATCTGTTCTATGTATTTTGAGTTCTCCTTCATCTGTGAGTTGGGTTTTGATTCTTTGTACATAAAATAGTTGTGATTTGAGATTTTCTTTTTTATTTTTGAAGTGGGTTTTTGATGTAATTTGATGTTGTTGGTGTTTGATTGAAGCAATGGAATTAAGCAAGGAGTCAGTGAATGGTCTTCAAATCGATTACATTGACATATCACCTTTGCCTATGCTCAATACCGATCTTGAAGGAGCCGATGGTTCTTTCCCACCCGTCGTTGAAGCTTTCCGCGAAAAGATTCTTGAAGCCGATAGCGTCCTTTTCGCTTCCCCTGAGTATAATTACTCTGTAACTGGTACTATACCCCTCCCTCTGCTCTACCATTTTCATGGCTCATTTTTCTCCCATATAATTTTAAATGTAGGATATTTTCTTTTCTTAAATAGCTTGGGGAGGAAATTTAAATCCACATATATATGTATTGCTGCTTAGAGTTCAAGGCAGGAAGATCCAAGCCCATTTCTTCAAAATTCTTTCTAATTTCATGGTTTTAAATAAATATTTTGAAGAAAATCATGACTCAGATTTTTACAATTTGTACACTGCAATATAGTTATTTTGTATATATATGTGTCTTACTGTTGTTTTAACTCTCTTTATAATTGTTGGGAAGGTTAATGATGTTATTGCTAGCCAAATTGCTACTTCAATTATTGAAAAGAAGAGTAATCAAATCAAATGTGGAGGATGAAAGCCAGGTGTCTTGTTTTTGGAGAGAGAGAGAGAGAGAGAGAGAGAGAGATTGTGGGTTAGAAGTTTCAAGTGGGTTAGAAGTTTCAAGTGGGTGAGGCATCAATTTGCTGCTGATGGTTTTTAATGGGAATATACACCATTCTGATTTGATGGGTTGCCAATTTTCAATTGCAAAATGTTGGCTGTTTCAGCATTACTTAAATTCTCCAATCTGCGTTATTTGTTACATCATCTGGCCTAATTCCAGCCAAATTGTTGAGCAGATAAGGTTATGACATATGAAAGCCTTGATTTCTGTTGCAAATTGGCTCTTTTTTTTAATTAAATTTTGTAATATCTGGTTAAGCTAATAAAACCCTTGATTGACAGATTAAAGACCTCATATTGAATCTCTGAACTCTAGGGTCGAATCTCACTTAACGCATAGGATTGTCCATTATTAGTTTTCCATTTTTGAATTCTTTATTTTTTTTCTCCATTTTGGTAGCACCTTTGAAGAATGCAATTGACTGGGCATCCAGACCACCAAATTGCTGGGCTGATAAAGCTGCTGCCATTGTAAGTGCTGGAGGAAGTTTTGGTGGAGGGCGATCACAGTACCATCTTCGCCAAATTGGAGTTTATCTTGATCTTCATTTCATCAACAAACCTGAGTTTTTCTTGAACGCATTTGCACCTCCTGCAAAATTTGATAGCGATGGCAACTTGATTGATCCACAAGCAAAGGAGGGAATAAAGGAAGTTCTTAAAAGCTTACATGCATTTTCTCTGCGACTCAAAGGAAAGTGCTAATAACATAAATTCTGATTTGAGCGCAGCCATTTTGCTTCTTATCCTTTATGATGCCACAAGTAACAATTGATGATCAGTTGGGAGCTGCTTCTTTAGTTTCACTCTGTGTGTGAATCGGATTTCAGACTTGATTAGTCTTCATGCATGTGCATTTTAGCTTTTCTGAACTCCAAGGTTTTCACTACCCTTAGAGGTGGATGATTGAAAATCGAGAGAAATTTTTTACATTCTTATGATGAAAATGATGTGGCTTCAGGATGTATCAACCCAGATTTTTCTGCAAAAACATTGCAAGAATTGTAATACTTGTTCTAGGATATAAGATGCCTTTGAAAACAAAGAATGACCACATTTCTTTGCTATATACATAAAGAAAAATGTTGTTAGCATTAGCATCTCTCTCAGCTTTGTTCAAATATTGAGGCATAATTCATGGCTACACTGAGCATATTGCACCAATATGATGGATGAGTTTTTAAGAGTACATACATATCAATCATCATCAAGATACTTAATACTCATTCATTGAAGTTGTTCAAGAATGGCGGCATACAAATAACCATATGATATGCATGATTTGGAAGAAATGGCAGGCAAAATCCATTTTTAATTAGTTCTCTAATTTTTTGATTTTTCTTAACGAATGTCTTATTTTTCAACCGTGTGTTAATAAGCTCATAAATTTTTAAATTTTTAAGGAGATCGAAGACTTATTAAATGGTATAAATAAAAAAAAATTAAAAATTTGTCTTTTCCAGTACAAATGAAAAAAGGGGTGTGAACAGATAAATCTGAAAAAAGCAAGAATTCAAAATAGAATTTTTTTAATATATAAATAAAATAAACATGCAAAAATTAAACACAACAGGATTAGGCAGACATGACATATATGTTTACTGTACTCATGCATGCTATATTTGAGTTGCATGCAATCATTGTGCCATTTTTTTAATACATACAATAGCTTTGGACATTAACTTTTATTAATTAATTTCCACTTTATTATATGATCAATATTTTATTCTCCTTCTGATAAAAAAATGTTCGATTCTCCTTCAGCCGTCCCATGCATTCTGCAAATAATTTCCATAAAATGAATTTAGACTCATGAATTTCAACCAAATTTATAGTCCTCACATAGTGTGAAACTGAATACAATCTCTAAACCTTTGTTTAGATGGAGAAAATTGAAAGAAAAGAAAAAAAATTGTGATTTCTTTAATATTTTTTATTTGAATAGTAAATAGAAGAAAAAATTGAGAAAAAAAAAAGAAAAATTATATTTTTTTAATTTTTCTTTATTAACTCAAAATATTTTTCTTCTATTTAAAGTGAAATAGAAAGAATTAGATACGCTTTTTTTCAAATTACTTACATATCCTTAACATAATATAATAATAAAACATAAATTTTATAGTCATTAAGTATTTTTATTAAAAAAAATCTTTTTCTTCCCTATTTTAACAAAATATGGAAATAATAAAAAAAAAATATTTCTCTTTATTTCTTATCTTCAATTTCTCCCCATTTGCTGGGTTAAAAGCCAGTGGACGAGCCGTGTTGAAATTTTTTATAAAAAACAAAGCAGCCAAAGTGTCAACCTTTTGAAATTTACTAAATTTGACCGCTGCATCCATTTGTTTTGTTTCTTTCCTTTCACCCTCAAAATCTCGTGTATATATAGCTTACTACATGCATTTTGCATAATCATCAAATTTAAAATAGAAACAAAGGAATCAGAGATATGGCATCAGCTAATCCGGTGATCAAGGTTGTTGCTATTAGTGGATCACTCCGCAAAGCTTCCTTCAACTCGGGCCTCATTCGTTCTGGTTGCCCTCCTCTTTCTTTCTCTCTGTCTCTCTCTGTAATTGATTTAGATTGCAAACCCATGTATGTACCTAGCTCATTCCACATTTTTTCTTCTTCATGTTAGCAATTGAGCTGAGCAAGGAGTCAGTGAATGGTATGCAAATTGAGCAAATAGACATATCCCAGCTGCCATTGCTGAGCACTGATCTTATTGTCAATGGAACTTATCCACCAGTTGTTGAAGCTTTTCGCCAAAAACTTCTCAAAGCTGATAGTTTTCTTTTCGCTTCTCCAGAGTTCAATTACTCTCTTACCGGTAATCTCTTATCTAACTTCTGCATTACGAGATAAGCATGGAATTATTTTATTTATTTATTTTTTCTCTTTGGCAGCACCTTTGAAGAATGCCATTGACTGGGCATCTTTAGCTCCAAACTGTTGGGGAGATAAGGCAGCTGCTGTTGTAAGTGCTGCTGGAAGCTTTGGTGGTGGGAGATCACATTACCATCTTCGCCAAATTGGAGTTTATCTCGACCTTCATTTCATAAACAAACCTGAGTTTTTCTTGAATGCATTCCAGCCTCCTGCAAAGTTTGATGATGATGGAAACTTGGTTGATGCTGAGGCCAAGCAGAGGTTAAAAGAAATTCTTGTTGCCTTGCGTGACTTCACTCTGCGACTTCAGAAGTAGAGGATCAAGAAATATAACATAGATTTCTGGCATGCTATGGTTTTGCAGAATTAAAATTTTTGTAATGCATTTTGTTTTCTTACATTTGATACTTATCTTTGATAAGCAATGGAATAAATTTCAATTCAGCTTAAACAGTATAGCGTATGGAAATGAATTGCTGAAGCCCAAGTTGAGCTTGATTTGAGCCTGATTGAATCAGGCCCAGGACTTTAAGCACAAACCCAAGAATGCATGTCCATTGTGCAACACTTACAGGTTAATGGTTCCTGAAAAGAAAAGGTTGGGGAGAAGGCAGAGAAGGGGGTGGGAATCAGAGCTTAGATTATGGCAAAATCTTGGAAAAATGAAAAGACTATTGATAGAGTTATATCATCAAAATAGATACACTGCCAAATGTTAGCAACAGAGCATTTATTTAGTTCTCAGCTTCTTTTCCACAGCTTTTACCATGAATCTTCAATTCTACTCAATGGCCATTAGAATGCATGCAGTTGATGCTGCGCCGCCTAAAGGCTGATCAGTGGGGCTAATTTCCCCCAGTGGGTCATGATTATTGATGGTGGCATTTGATAGGGCATTAGGGCTGGACTTTGAGTTATTTTCGTTCCTGTATAGGGATAGTGAAGGTGTTAAATGTGGGGATTTTGACAAGTGATCAGAAAGTTTCTATATTTGATCAAGCTTGTCAGCATACTACTGAAGCTATAGATAGCTTTTTCCCATGAAATTTTGCTTTCATACATTACCATCCCCAAATCCCCTGTCTTCCATGAAAATCCCATCTTCTCGTCCCTTATTCTGTTGTCTTTTTTGTGAATTGGATCTTTTTGGAAAATAGTTAATTAAAAAAAATTCTTCATGATTTTCAAAGTTTTCAAGTGATATATATATATATATATATATATGCGCGCACAGAATTATTCACGTATATTTTTTTATTGTTAGAATTAGAAATTTTTCTTATTTAAATTTAATTTGTTATGAAAATATAAAATATATGATAAATTTCATCTATGAAATATATAAATCGCATGTATTTATATTTTAAATTTATGATAAATCGAGTTTAAATAAAATTTTTTTAAATATTATAATTCATAAAAGGGAATAGCTGATAACAACTTAGAAATGGATACTTAGCCATCCTTATCATGGAAAAACTTTTTTTTTCTTTAATTTACAGTTAGAAATATATTTGAATTAATTTTTAATAACACACTCTCTCAATAATTTAATGTATTTGAGATAAATAATTATAAAATATTTTTAATAGAATTCAATTTTAGTTAAAATAAAATAAAGGCTTTTATTATTAAATCAACAAATCAGGTTGATTATAGAAAAGCAAGAAATGGAAATAAAGAAAAAAGAAAAGAAATGCACAAATGGATACTGAGAATTCATGAGGGAACCCGCAAGACTGACCTTTTCTTTTTCTAAGCAAAGACAAAAATGAACCAGCCATAAGGAGAGGGTCCATACCAACTTTTCAAAGTTATGAATAGGCTACCACTTTTAATCCCGTTAAAATATATATACATACATACCTTGGGAAAAGTCTTAGAAATATTAATTCATTTTTCTTTTAATTATTATTAGATATTCAACAACCAATAATTTTTTGACATAAAAATTAATAAGAAAATAAATTTAAAAGAGATTTCATATTTGAATCAAGGAATTATAAATATGTTATTTAATTTAAAATCTTGTAATTTATCATTTGATTTCTATAATTTTATATTATTATAAAAATTTAAAAAATAATTAATCTAATTGTTTAATAATTAAAATATATCTTCTGATAAATAAAACAAATATATATATATATATATATATATATATATATATATATATATATCCAACAACCCCAAAGAAAACCCCATGACAAGAAAGCTGGCGCGTTGAGAGTAAAAAAAAAAGAAAAAAAAAAAAAGAAAAATGATTACTGATTAAAATTAATATTAAAATTGTTGAGATAAAAAATTGAGAAGGTCCATAAACGTTAAAATAATAATGGGCTTAGCCGTGTGTCTTTGCATGCTAATAAAGAAGTGGAGAATAAGTTAAGGAGGGAGACAAAGTACTATTGGAGTCAGACATCAGCCAACTGGGCAAGAGACCAACCCATCGAACATGGTACACGTAAAAACATATGTATAGTATATATCCCAAGTGATGGGCTGTGTTTGATCTCCATCATTGTTAACACTGACCGACATTTACGTGTATAACACAAGCCAATGTTTGCTGCTCTGTTCTGTACATTTCTATGATCCTTTGGCCTATTTTTCCTTTTAGTTTTTTTTCCCCTCAGATTAATGGTTCTATATATTGCGAGATGGGTTCTCTCATTTTAATTAAATTAAAAAAATATTTTATTATAATTTTGATTAATTTTTGAATTATTGTGAAAAATCTTAAACGAAATGTAGAGGGTAATGGGTTGTGTTTGAACAGCATAAACATCACAAAATGTTAAGCTTAGTCTTGATTACATATTAATTCTCCAAGTGGCATAGAAATGGAGTGGCAATTTGATTAAATTTGATGGGTGAAAGGGAGAGAAGAGAATAATAAAAATGGGAAATGGGGGCAGGCATGCATGGATGGAGATCGATCATAATGAAGTGGAGTGTGAGGAGGAGAAGACAAGTGTCAACTTTTGTTGCCAAGCAATGGAAGGGGGCAGGGTGGACCCATGGTTATTGGATTTGAGTAGTTTGAGTTTGACCTTGTCTGAATGAAAGCAGGCAGTCTCACCACTCTCTCACATACCATCGGACGCGGACTTCAATACTTAATGCCACCCATTAAGACACCACCTAATCCTAATCCCTCTATTATCTTTAGCACTACTATTCCTGATTTTCGTTCATTTATGCCCTCTTCACTTTTGTAGAGAAGGTGGCAGTTGGGATATAATATAAGGGTATTAAAAGGCTTGTCTTGCATAATTTAGTAATTAAGAAAAAATTTCCATAAAAAAATTGAATAGAAATTAAGTAGTGTTTAATAGGATTTCAAACAAAAAATAAAAATGTTAAAATTAGGAAAAATTATATAGTATCTCTATTATTTTATATAAAATAATCTATATAAAATAAGAAACTAATAAAATATAAATACATATACATAATTGAATTTTGTAAAATAATAGTTACTTATAGTGAGTAATTAAAATTATTTATGTGTTAATTAATTATTAATTTGTCATTTTATATTAAACACTAATATTAAATAATAAATCCACTGTAAAATTACTCTAAAATTAGAGCATGCTTAAGCTTTAAAGGACTAATTTCATTATTGGTAGCATAGTGTAATTTATGCTGGTAATCTTAATAATTTTCACAAGACCATCGAGCTTGATAAGTATATATTCACTAAGTGAAGGCATATGATGTAATAAACAACAAACAAAGGGGGAGAAGTTGAAAAAAGAAACTTGTATATTGTGGTCAAATCGAATTTCCAAAACTAGATATGGGGAGGAAAAAGGAAATTGATAGAATTGTGAGAATCATTAAACTCAAATTATGAAGATCATTAACTGGATAAGTTATGAATCAAATACTAAAATTAGCGCTGTTTGCTAATGGCCTTTTCTTGTGACTCCTAAAAATGGCAGTCACGTCACCACCATTTCTCTGCTCTCTCCAATTGTTTGGTATGCTAGTTGTTATAGGAACCAATTCCGGAACCAGAGAAACATGTGTTCTTGAATTCAATCCAATCATAGGAAAGAAAAACAAAAGAGAAAAAAATAGAAAGAGAGAGGACAGAGGAGAGGGGAAGAACAAAAAAAAAAAAAAAACAAAGAAAGAAAAAGCCAGTCATGCTAACCTCTTTTTGCTTTCCCCATTAATCTAACAGGACAGCTACTCAATTTTTCTTTTCGAAGTCCCATAAACACCCATTTCATGAAACCATCACAGCAGCTCAAGGTACCCAATACACTCTTGAAAAACGAACCAAACGAAAAACAACACAGATTGATGTTCTTGTTTTTGCTATGTTTGATTCCCTCCAATTTTCCCTATTCTGGGTTCGCTGCAAAAATGTGTCTTTTGTCCTGAAAACCACACAATACCATAGAGAAAATGGGAGTGGGAGAACAGGCAAAAGAGAAGAAATGCTGGAGAGGTAGAAAGAGTTGGTCTTTCTGTAGGTAGAGAGTGGGATAGAGAATGAGCAAAGAGAATAGAGGTTGTGTAAAGGGCCGGGAAGCAACGGTAAGAAAATCACAAGCTGCTATAAAGAAAAGATCCAACTCCATCTTTGGCACCATGATGTCAGCAGCAGTAGCTCATGCAGATGATGATGATCTTTCTTGCACCGAGTCTGTCTACAATGCAGAGAGAGTTTTTCCCAGTGGAGAGTTCTACTCTGGCCAATGGCATGAAGGCCTTCCTCATGGCCATGGCAAATACCTCTGGACAGATGGGTGCATGTATGTTGGTGAATGGTACAAAGGGAAAACAATGGGAAAGGGTAAATTTAGTTGGCCTTCTGGTGCTACGTATGAAGGTGATTTCAAGACTGGTTATATGGATGGCAAAGGGACTTACACAGGTTCTTCAGGTGATACTTATAGGGGTTCTTGGGTTATGAATTTGAGACATGGACATGGCACAAAGAGTTATTACACTGGAGATTGCTATGAAGGTGATTGGAGAAGAGGTTTGCAAGATGGGCATGGAAGGTATCAATGGAAGAATGGGAACCATTATATTGGTCAATGGAAGAATGGTATAATGAATGGTAATGGAACTATGATTTGGGGTAATGGAAATAGATATGATGGGTTTTGGGAAGATGGGTTGCCAAAAGGAAATGGGACTTTTAGATGGTCTGATGGAAGTTTCTATGTGGGAGTTTGGAGTAAAGATCCTAAGGAGCAAAATGGGACTTATTATCCATCTGGGTCTAAGTCAGGGAATTTGGATTGGGATCCACAAGAGGTGTTTTTGGATGACTTGAGTGATTGCCAGATTTGTGCTTGTGAAAAGGTGTCAATTTTCCCATCACAGAAGACGTTCAATTGGTCTGGGATTGATCAAGGGAGTGTTAAGCCAATTAAAGGGAATGCTGAGGATGGAAGGACTAGGCGGATGTCCGTGGATGGGAGATTAAGTAATTATAGCCTAGCGTCGATGGAAAGTAATGATGTTTCTTTTGGTGGTGGGGATGGGGAATGGAGGGATGGAGATGAAGGGTTTGGTCAGTTTGATGATTTAGATTCAAGAATGCATAGGTTGAATTTACAGCCTGCGAAGAAGCAAGGGGAGACAATATCAAAAGGACATAAAAACTACGACCTTATGCTCAATCTGCAGCTGGGAATCAGGTATTCGGGATTGGTAAACGTTTGTGTTGGCGCTGTTCCTTTTATTTTTCTGCTTTGGTTAGCATTGGCTCTCACTATTTGATAGAATGCTTATATGTAGTGAACTGAAGTTGTCCTAACCTTATCACGTTCTGTGTGTTGTGGAGTCTTCAACTTGATATACTGATTATGTATTTGAGATTCAATTTTTCAAAATATAGCTTATGCTTATGGTTGATCAAATTTTGAACCATTGTTCTGTTTCAAAGGGTCTGCAAGTTGCATCTTTTCCCCACATGGTTTGCAGCAATCACTAATTCATACCTCTAAGTCATTTCTGGTCTGGTTGCACAGACATTCAGTGGGACGACCTGCTCCGGCTATATCTCTTGATCTGAAGGCTTCAGCTTTTGATCCCAAGGAAAAAGTTTGGACTAAATTTCCTCCAGAAGGATCCAAGTACACTCCACCTCACCAGTCTAGTGAGTTCAAATGGAAGGATTACTGCCCTCTGGTTTTCAGGTTACAGCTTGAAAACCGCTACTTTATATACAAAGGCTAAGCCTCTTTTAGCAGGAATCATTTTATTTCAACCAAACTGCTACAGTGCCAAACAGAAGCCATATTTCTGAAAAATTATTTGAAATTACATCTGCATTTTATCTATTTGGGACATAGACTCTTGTAGTATTATTTCTAGTAAGAATCTGCTGATAGAAGTTCAGTTTTCTACGCAATTTTCATAATAATCTTATATTTTCTGTGGGAAACTTTATAATGGTACTGGATGTCCAAACATGCCATATGCATTTCATAGCATTATTGTTCCAACTTTAGTTAATGTAATTGTTGCCTGACTTTCACTACCCAATTTTCAGGACTCTCAGGAAATTGTTCAATGTGGATGCAGCTGATTACATGCTATCTATATGTGGGAATGATGCCCTTAGGGAGCTCTCATCCCCGGGCAAAAGTGGAAGCTTCTTTTACTTAACAAATGATGACCGCTACATGATAAAGACGATGAAGAAGGCAGAAGTAAAAGTTAGTCTTCTCATTGTTCTAGTTTATTCTTCTATTTGAAGCATTACATTCAACTTCTCCTTCATTCTGAATTGCTTGTTGAAAATCTTTATTGTAACTTAAGGTGAATAATGAATTTGTCCCTCCGGAATTATAGTTCTTCAAACATATTGAGTTTTATGAGCAATTTATTTTTATCTTGAATTTGCAGAGTTTTTCTGCTTGATTGCATAATTTGAGAACAAGCCTCTCCTACTTCTTCTTCTCATTGCCTTGTGAGTTTAAATTTACAAACACCAATTGGCTGATGTTATTGCAGGTGCTCTTAAGGATGCTGCCAGCTTACTACAATCATGTTCGCGCATTTGAGCACACTCTAGTAACCAAATTTTATGGTCTTCATTGTGTGAAATTAGCTGGTCCGAACCAGAAGAAGGTAATGTGATAGGCATAAAACCACGATTTTTTGTGTAGGAAAATTCTTCATGGTCATGAATTTTCTTCATATGAATTAGGTGCGATTTGTCATAATGGGGAATCTGTTCTGTGCTGAGTATACCATTCATAGGCGCTTTGACTTGAAAGGTTCTTCCCATGGTCGCACAACTGCTAAACCTGAATCAGAAATTGATCCGACAACAACCCTCAAGGATCTTGATCTCAATTACATATTTCGATTGCAGAAAGTTTGGTTCCAAGATTTTTGCAGGTGAATACATTGTCTCTGTCTTCTTTCTGCATTCCCTTCTACAGTTATATTCTGCCTTTGTTTTTGTCCTTGTGTCAAGGTTGGGTGTTAGGATGCCTCTCAGCAATACATTTCATCTATCAATATCTTTGTTCAGGATAAGAATGTATGGGAGTGTAGGAAAAAAAATCTTACTATGCTGTTATGGGTTAATGCACGCATTTGACTAGCTGCAAATTTAACTTCCATATGATATTATCAAAATTAAAACTGCAATTAGCTAGAAAATGGTGCAATGTGAGAGACACAAGCATCAGAATCTGTTCTGCCCTCAATTTATTATGGCAAATATATTGAAATCCTTTTATTCTCATGGGAAACACAGATTTTTTATCATTTATCCTGTTAATCTTATCATAAAAAGCATCATCTGTTGTTTTTATCAAATTAAAGTGTTCTCTCATGCAGGCAAGTGGACAGAGATTGTGACTTCCTTGAACAAGAGAGAATTATGGATTACAGTCTTTTGGTTGGTGTTCACTTTCGAGAAGCTTCATATAAGGATACCATGACACCACCTCGTACATCTGGAGTTAGGACCCCCACTGGCCTTCGCACTCCAACTGGACTTCTCACACCCACTGGACTTAGAACTCCTACTGGTTATTTCTAGTCATCTAATTTGCTCCACTTTGTAATTTCTGAACCAGTCCTGCTGAACTGATGAAATTATGTCCTTTTTGTTCCTTCCAGCAGGAAATGCAGACCCAGATAATGAATTTGGAGCACTCCCGCGCCTTTCTAGAGTAGACATGGATAAGATTATTTTTGACCCTGCTCGGTAAAATAAGCTTACATAACCAAAATTCATCTCTCTCTCTCTCTTCTGTGGATGTTTTGACTGCTAATTAATAAAGAATTGGTTAATTAGCAATCCAATTTTATCATGTGTGAAACAGTAAGTTGTGGACTAGTTAAAATTCAGTAGACGTGAGAAATAGTTCTAAGCTGCTCAAAAGATCTCATATGTCAGCTCATTGTTGCATAAATCAACAATCCGTTGATTTTTGTTTGCATGTTCCGTGGTGCTTCCATGGCTAATTGGCAATCTTGCTGACTTATTATAATGCTGAATTTGCTATCTCCTTATTTCCAAACTCTGTTCGCGCACTTATAAATTACTTACTGCTATTCCCATTCGTACAATAACTATGCTTTTCTTATTCTCTTTAAATGAATTACGCAGGTGGTCTTCCATAAAACTGGGCATCAACATGCCAGCACGGGCAGAAAAGATGGTCAGAAGAAGTGATTTTGAAGGAAGTCTGATTGGAGAAGCAACTGGAGACTTGTATGAAATCATTCTATTTTTTGGTATAATAGACATATTACAAGACTATGATATTAGCAAAAAGCTTGAGCATGCATACAAATCAATGCAATATGACCCTACTTCAATCTCTGCTGTTGATCCAAAGCAATATTCAAGGCGTTTTCGAGATTTCATTTTGAGAGTTTTTGTAGAAGACACTTGACGATATAGATCGACCTGAATATTCAAACTTGCAACCTGTGACCATTTGTGTATAGCCACTATTTTGGGGGATAACAGTTCTTTCAGTCAAAAGGTTACCATTGGGAATGATTTGCAGCTGCCAGGAACTTGCTTTTCTAGTTCAGCATAGCAGTTTTCCCCTCATCATTTCTGTTTGTTTACAGTTACAAACATATGATGTCCTAGGAAAGGTATAGATTAGTGTTGTAACCAGAATTACTTGAGCTTGTTTCAGTTGTAAATGAGTTAACCAGGTGGAGGATCTATCTTGAAATTGATTCTTTTTGTGCCAATATATATTCTTTTTCTCCCACAAAGCGAGGATTCTTGGGTGTCAGCATTAAATACTATGTACAGAAGGAATTGTAAGGGAACAGCTTTTGGCTTCTTTTAATCTTTATAGAAATTCTTTGTTGATGAATGTGCATCATTATCCATTTTTCTTTCATATAAAGCTTTTTGTCACTATCATCACTGATCCTATGGTGTCGGAACTCTTAACTGAAGTTTAGTTGCGAAGACTACATTTTTGTAAATCAGCAGCACTGCAGCAGAAATTAAAATTTCCTTCTTTCCAAATGCGAGTAAACAAAACTTGGCAATTCTCTAGCTAATCATCAATCTCTAGTTTGCCATCAACATTACTGAGATATGGGTTTACCTTGGTCCGCTTTGTATCAGTGTATGATGTTGAGCTGGACTGCATGTGAAACAATGGTCTGCTGATGGGTTACAAGCAGTGTGTAGAGCCTCTTTTTCTTTTAAGTTTCCAAGCGAACACAAAACTAACATCTGTTTAACCCAGACGTGGCATGTGAAGAAAACCATTTCCTAATAGCAAGGAAACATTTGCTCCATCAAAGTCCAAATTTGGCGAGCATGGGTGCAGATCATGGTCTTAATTTCTGTCGTTGAGTAAAGAGAACAAAGCATTGATTATTTGATCCTTAGTCAACCATTTCCTCACTGCACGTGCGAAGTGGCATCCACTTTTAAGAAGAGAACTTGTTCTTAATTGATTATGTCTAGGGGTGTAAACGAACCGAGCCGAGCTGAGCTTTGAATAGTTCAAGCTCGGCTCGTTATATTTTTTTTCAAGTTCGAGCTCGATTCGAGCTTTAATATTCAAACTTGAACTCGGCTCATTACATATATATTAAATTCGAGCTCGGCTCGTATTAAACTTATTTATAATATAAACGAACAAAGCTCAAGTTCAACTCCTTTACAAACTAAACTCAAGCTCGAATTCGAGCTCGACTCAAGTTTGTTAATATTATTATATTAAAATAAAATTTATTTTAAATAAAAGTAAATTAAAAATTAAATTAATTATAATTAAAATATATTTAATCTTAATTAAAATAAATTTAAAATTAAAAAAAAAATACTAAAGAGCCCATTTAGACCACACATGTTGGCTTGTTAGCCAATTAAAAAAAGGCATTTAAGTTGGGGGGTCCCCACCCCCTTTTCTATTCGACGTGGGACAACCCACGTCAGATTTTTATTTTTTTTTCTTTTAATTTATTAACTTTTATTTTTAAATTTTAACTTACTTTTATTTTATTTAAATAATTTACTATAATAAAAGCCTAATAGCATAATATAATATATAATTAAAATTTTATTATATTTATTATTGTATTTAAAAATTTTTAAGGTTTAAATTTGATTAAAAATCATATTTATATTATACACATGCTTAATCTAATTTTATGCCTTTTAATTAAACTCAATATTATTATGATTTAATTAAAAAGATTAACATATGATACAAATTCAAGATATTATATGGTATCAATATATTAATTATAATTATAATTAACTCAATTACATGTGTATGTATATACACATACAATCTAATCTCATGACACCTAACTAAACTCAATAGTATTATGATTTAATTAAAAAGATTACTATGTAATATAAATACAATATATTATATGATATCAATATATTAATGACAATTATAATAAACTCAATTACATAAATGTATGTATATATATATATATATATATAATCTAATTTCATGACTCTTAACTAAATTCAATAGTATTATAATTTAAATTTAATATATTAACAATTTAATTTTTAGGGAATAAGTGGATAATATTAAGTAGGAAAAAATTTAGGAGAGAAAATTTTAAACTATGCATAAAGAGAAAGTGCTTAGAGAAAGAAAAGAATAATAATAATGGATAAATAGTTTAGTATCAAAATTGAATATTAATCTTTTAAAAGTTTAAAATTCACATAAATAAAAAAACTAATCAAGAGATTGAAAGTGAGACTACATGTAGAAAGAAAGTAATAATAATGATTAGATATATTAATATTAATTTTGAAACTTAATTTTTTAAAAGTTTAAAATTTTAATAGAGAGGGAGAGATATATGTTTCATGTTTCAAATCACACTAACGCCAAAAATTATGTAATTTTAATTTCTTTAGTAATTTAATATAGATAAAATAGTTCATAATAATTTTTATGTATTTATTATCCAATATTCTAAATTTATTTTCATATAAAAATTAACTTTTAAAAAAAAAATCTAAAGCATGAATAACTATATAATTATAAATATATTTTATATATTATTTATATCATATTTTTAAAGAATATATTATTTTAAAAATAATCATAAACAAAATAAATATATTTATAATATTATAAAAATATAATAATTAATATAAATGTTTTTGTAAACGAACTAGCTCGTGAATCTGTTCAATGAGCAGGCTCACGAGCTTATTTAACGAGATAACTCAAGAACCTGTTCAACGAGTCAGCTTGAAAATTTATAAACGAGCTGAGCTCGAACTCGAGCTTGAGTGAAATACTGCTGAACTCGAATTCGGCTCATTTATTAAACAAACTTAAAATTCGAGCTCGAGTTCGGCTCATTTTTATCGAGCCGAACCAAACCGAGCTTTTATCGAGCCGAACCTCAAATAGCTCACGAGTGACTTAATTCATTTACACCCCTAATTGTGCCATCAGCGGACACATCAATATGGTATTGATCTGGATTTTAATGGGTTGCATAGTTTTTGTTTCCTTCTCACGCAAAATCCATAGAAATTTATTCCAAGAAATGATGAAATAAATTGCTAAAAAATTGGTCAGTCCAATAAATTTAATTTTGTTTATGTTGGTGCAATAATCTTTCATTTCCTTGACTACAATCAACCTAAATTGCTGCTAAGCTTTAGTTCAATAATATTAGAATCATCATCTCTAAAGTTATGAGCTCTCGATGAAAAAAATGTAAAATATGTTTTTTGACATGTTATTTTTCTAATAGGAGACATAGGCCCCGTTGAAATTAGGGTTAAGAGACCAAAAATGATCTTTTAAAAAAAATTCATTCTAATTATTTTAAAATCTTTATAACTAAAATATGTTAAATTTAATTTTAAATTAATTTTTAATTTTTTGTCATTAACTTCAACAAACTAACAATAATACCAAACACACCCATAATAAGCTTGAAATACTCTTTTTCTTTCTTTGTCCCTCTCAATCTTAATAATTTTATCATGTATACAATACATGAGCACTCAAATTCTAAAACCCCAATTCCTCACATAGTAGAACAGTTTTGCTAATTGAATTCTAACATATATTTTCTTTAAAATGAACTTCTAACACGTATGATATCCCAAGAATTATACTCTGCCCACAAATAGAAGGGTAAACACCGGGAGCACAAATATGGATTAATAAAAGCCAACAATGCTTCATATTGCAAGCAAAAACCAGTGACTCTGTCCTTGAAGCAGAGAAGAGCATGCCAATTCTTCCCAATTGAATATTATGAGCAAAATTAATATCAGGAGAATATTTCATTCATTACCTGCTGAAAAAAAAATTAAAAAAAAAAAAGGAGAACGATTAATTCTGTTTTCCTTCACGTGCAAAAGCACAACAAAACACAAAATGGGAAACTTGTAGATAAGCAAAATTTATTCTTGGAAGTATAAATCCTGAAAAAAAGCAAAAAATACAAGTGGGTAAATGCTTGTTATTACAAGGCCCTAAAGTTTTTTTCTGAATTGAGTTAAAAGCAAAACCAAAAGCAAGGGCATCATAGATGAAATGCTTATGGATTGGAATAAGAGGGAGTTGTGAAACATTGAAGTACTGTATGGAATGCACCATCAATGCTCTTCTGTTTTGCCAAGAATGATAGAGACATTGCAACAATGACCCTTGCTTACCTAAGAAGCATTAAGCTAATCCTCTGTTTGATAATTAGTAACAACCATCTAGTTAACATGGAACTGGAGAGGGTTGCAAATGCCACAGTGTTGCTTATTCACTAACTAACATCATTTTGATCAGTGTTGCTTCTAAACAAGTTATTATTATTATTATTATTATTATTATTATTATTATTATATCAATTTGATCAAGCATTAAGTCATTAACCCAGAAGAAAATTTAAAATCATTGGGCAGAATAGGCTATACCTTCCAGGAATCTATAGCTGGCAGAGGCTGGATAGGCATATGGAGGATCAACAATTGGAGAAGTAGAATCTCTTTTTCTTCGAACGGGGGGAATCTTTGAAATACATGGAAATAAATTTTTCTCATCAATCCCTTGATCATAGAGAAAGCCCTTAAAAACATGGCCGCTTATATTTACGATAGCCTGGTATGCAACCTCTGCTTCGCCACCACTAATGGCGGTTACTCTAATGCACCTGAAAACTCCCGGTGCTCGAACTTGGTTTGGTAAGGACTGCTTGAAGCTTGCATCTGTAACCCAACAAAAAATCAGCAAAATTTCAGTGTCATAATTCCATTCTCAGCAACAAATACCTAAAACAGAGACCAGGGAAAGGAAAACAAAGCCAGTATTGCATCAAAAGCTCAACAAAAAAACAATTTTCTATTTGAATTTATAAGGGAATACATGAGAAATGATTAGAAAGAGAAGAGAGAACAAGAAAGACTCAATCTTGACTTAAGATTCAAATCATAATCAAACAGAGATAGAGAGAGTACCCTGGTAATTAGAGCCGTTGTCAAAACTGAAAGAAGCAGCAGCATTGTTATGAGAAGTGCTAAAACTATTAGATTTAGTGGTCACATTCTCTCTTGGCCTTTTATTACCAGCACCACCAGAAGAAGAACCGGATGAGCCACCAGCACCGCCACCCTCAGTTCCCTGCCTCTCTCGCCGCCTCGCCGCAGGAACCCACGTGCTCTTAATGTGAGTGGCACAATCATACCCTCTACTCTTGCAACAAGTTCTGCATCTTCTATACTCACACTCCTTTTTGGCTCTATTTCCACAACCTCCGCAGACTCTAGAAGAGGTATTAGTGGTATTTTCATTATCCTCACCAACATTAAACGCATGTCCTTTAGCAAAGCTTGATTCTTGCTGATGATATCTCTTAAAAGTCGTCCAAGAATCTTGATTGTTGGAAATGTTGCACTGGTCATGGATGGTACTATTTATTTGGTGAGAAGAGGAAATGGGTTGTTGTTGGAAAGAAGAAGAATAAGGCGGTGGAGCTGTGAGGAAAACATTGTGGAGGCCTAACATGTTTGTGTGGTCAGGTGTGAAGAAGGTGGTGGTGGGTGGTGGAGGCGGTGGCTTTGTTTTGGTGGTGGTGGAGAGAGCAGTTCGAGTTGGGGTGGCCACAGTTGGTGGATTGGATTGATAAATGAAGTGTTTGGATACATATACAAAGCGAACATGAAAATGTAATGTCAATCTAGCGATAAAGATAGATAAGCTGCCAACGTAACATGAAATAATTATAGTGAGAGAGGAGATTTTTTTTTGCAGAAGTTGCTTTTGCTACTAGGACTCTGTTCCTGTGGACTGAACTATTTCTACTTGTAAAGACTACAACTTCAACGATTATTTCCTATGGATTTATTGTTTTCTATCTGAGAAAAGATTTAATGCTAACTTGCATTCTTGATGATGATGATTACGTATCTTATGTAGCCTCCCTAGACTTTTTTTTTTTTTGAAAGATGGAATTGTTTCCTTGGAAAACTGGGCTTAAAGCCCATCATATAAACATAAACATAGACATAAAATAAACATAAAATAATACAATCTTGGACAGGCTCATAGACATAAAATAAACATAAAATAATTTACATTCACATAAACATAAAATAAAAGGCCCAACATAGACAGGCTCAGAGTTTTAATACAATCTTAGCACCAACAACCCACCCCAACCTATAAAATTGATCCAAAAGAGCATTTAGTTAACCGAATTAAAATTAAAAAAAAATTAAAATTAATCAAAATAAAAAATATTTAATCGATTATTGATTATAATCGAATTAATAAAAAAATAAATTATATTTAATAAAATATTAATAAAAATATATTTATATTCTTTTTTATTTCTAAAAAAATAATAAATATAATTTAATATTAATAAGATAATAATTATAAATTAAATATTATTATAAAATTATAAACATAATAATTATAAATAATATAATATTAATAAAATTATAATTAATAAATTAATTAATTGAATTTTGATTATTTCGGTTATAAAGACAATCAAATCGATAATCAAAAACAAAAAAAATTTATTATTCTTAACTGAAACCACATCGAATCGAATTTATAATAACTGAATTTTACTGGTTTAATTCGATTATTTGATTATAACTGAATAATGTACACCCCTGAATAGAAACCCGAGTTAGGAAAGAGTAATTATGCCCAAAACCAAAACCCACATCTTCAATGAAACTCATTGTTGTAGAAGGAGATTCGCATCATCATTGAAGACCATCATCGGATGGGAATACTACATATTGAAGTACCCCTAACTCTCATGTAGACAGAGGGATAGCCATGATATACAGACAGGTGGCTAGCACGTCTACCCTCAATATCCCACTTCCTTCGAATCGAATTCACCAATGGGAGAATTAACCTCAGATACCAAAGCTCTCATCTGCACAAGGAGAAAAAAAGTAACATAAACATATCGAGCAAACAAGATTCTTTCTTCTAATCTTAGATCTACAATTAAATAACCAAACAAAATACTAGTTATATCTCACTCAATGATAAGAAGGAAGATTCAAATTTACAATTAAATAACCTAACAAAATACTAGTTACATCTCACTCAATAGTGAGGAGGAAGACCTCCCTTAGATAACATGAGAGGCAAGTGACTTATTTCATATTTAAACAAGGAATATTACATTAATGAAGTTTATATATATTTAGATAGATTTATATTTAGATTAAAATTATGGAGTAATTTTTGATGGGTGGTGGTGAGGAGGCATGAAGAGGATGGGCAAATGGCAGGCCTAGTTGAAAATGCTGAAATAGGGGAAGGTATAGCAGAAAGATATAGCAATCATGGAAGAGGAGTGGACCACCCTAGTCCACTCTATAGGCTCAAGCATCTCTATGGATAACTTCGCATTTAGTTTTTGTTGTGCTTGAGCGCTGTTATAAAAGTTCAAAGTATGTACTCATAATATAATTTTACTTTGGTCCCTCAATTTTAATATTTTTCTTTATTGAATTCTTATAGTTTTATTTATTTAAATTTTTTTTAAAGTTTTTTAATAGGTTAAGAATGTGAAACAGATTATATCGTTAAGAAATATTATTTAGTAAAATAATACCATTGATTAAGGGCATGTCATTATCAGTCATCATTAATAATTTATTTATTTAAGTTATCGAAGAAGTCTTCATTGATAATTGATTAGTTGTAAAGCACTCTCATATTTTTTAATTTATTTTAAATATAAATCACTTAAATATTATAATTTTTATAAGTAGTCAAATTGAAACTCCTTATCAATTAATCTTAAAATTAAGATATTGGGCAGTTAAATTATCCTAATTGGTGACATTTATGGTTTTTCCTTTTTTGAAAGAGACATTTATGTTTTATTTATATTGTTTTTGGAATGATAATTGTAATTCTCCAATTCATACGAACCAAATTCAACTATACTAAAATGCTTCAAGACAAGAACACGGAGCTCTAATGCGGTTTATATTCAACAATTTCTAAAGGCTTAATGCTCAACTCTATCCTTCTACTTGTTTATCTATATTAATTTAGAAATTTTAATTTAAAATTAATTTAATTCAAAAATTAAAAAATTAAATTTCTTAATTTTTGTGTTAAATTAAAAAATTAAGAAATTTAACTAAGAAATCAATAAATTAAACTTACTGATTTTTGTTCTAAATCAAGAAAGTAAGAAATTTAACCTAAAAATTTTAATTTTTGAATTAAATTGAGTTTAAATTAAAATTTTTACATTAATTTTGATAAAAGTTAAAAATAGATTAAATTGAACTATCCAATATAAGCATAGGATGAAATTAAACATTCAGTCATTTTCCAAACATAAAGGTTATTTCCACAAATCTAATCATGCTAATATTGATTTCTTTGTGTATCCATGAAGTATATGTAAGTGGGAGAAATTTCACGCATATATATCCTGCCTGAAATCTGATGATTTCATTATGGATAGTCCAGAGGATAGTGATATTATATAATTTGCTTATATATCTATTTATCATTTCATATCATATGCTAATATAGAATCACATAATTTCTCTGAAATTAACATTATTGGTTAGATTGTTGGGGTGACTTATTGATCACAAGGCTTTATATTCTCACATAAGGATGTTGTAATCTAATTAATTCGATTATAGACTGGTTTAATTTTCACATTATACTACTATACTTTTGGTATTATATTTTTCTGAATTTTTATACTTTTAAAAGTAATGTTTATACTAATTATTGAGATTTTCATAAATTTTATTTTATTTAGTTAAAATGGCTCTATTTGAATGCGACAACCATAAACTTTATTGATATAAGGACAATAGTAAAGTTTATGTAGATGATACTTCTATTGGTGTTTGTCTTATTGAGTTATATGGAAAATTCAGTACAAGTATTATTAGTCCATATTTTGAGTTTGGATAATTTAATTATTAATTATTTTTTCATATTTATATAATTATATATTAATTTGATTTTTAGTTGTCCTTATGAATAATATGTAGAGTGATTGATATATTAAATCTAAATAAAAATCTCACACATTGTAAGATCGACCCCCCTAAAATAATCAATTTAAGCAAAAGAAAGAAAAGATCCTAGCATTTGAATCAAGATGATTAATCTAGTATTGCTTACAGATTGAACGCATAATAAAATTTCTCTGCTTATCGAAAGAAAAAAAAAAAAAATTAAGAGACTCTGATGGAATCCAAACATGATTAAACAGGAGGTTCTCTTTTCATATCAGGACAATCAGAATGAAGGAAGCTGGCTGCCCACTGCCTGGAAATCAAGTAAAGACTCGGATTTTTCTTGTATTCATAAAAACTCGGTCTGTAGCAATTGGCAGTGCCCAGCAATTAGGAATATGTCCGTAAGAAAAGTGCAAAAAATCTTAGAATTATTCTGTGGAAAGCATTATAAATATCACTACATTGGCAATTAAGGTTGTTACTTACAGCCACATATTACTCAATACTTTCAACTTTCAAGCTCAGGTCATGAAAAGACCGATGAGTACTGCCAACTTCTACTGTTTGCTCTTCGCTGCCATCAGTAGTCTTGGCAATGGAATCTTTAGTGAGAGTAGCATCCAAAGTGTAAGAGAAGCACTTATGCAGTTCAAGCATGATCTCTCTGATCCTTCAAACCGGCTTGCATCTTGGATTGGTGATGGAGATAATTGGTGTTCATGGTCTGGTTGTTTGCAATAATTTAACTGGCCAAGTCCTTGAGCTCCACCTTAGAAGTCTTTCTTTCTTGGAATATGTTGCCTCCAATCCCACCACTCCCCATGCAGCTTACATATTCAGCGGTAAGATTAATCCTTATTTGATCAATTTGAAACGTGTGAGGTACTTGGATTTGAGTAACAATGATTTTGGAGGAATTCCCATTCCCCAATTCCTTGGCTTTATGAGAAGTCTAAGATATCTTAACCTCTATGGAGCTGGATTTTCAGGAATGGTTTCTCCTCAACTTGGAAATCTCTCAAGCCTGTTTTATCTTGATCTCCATTGTGGTAATAACTGTGGCTTATTTGTTGAAAACATCAATTGGCTTTCTGGTCTTTCTTCATTAAAATTTCTTGATTTGTCCTATTTGAACCTCAGCAAAGCCTTCAATTGGCTGAAGACCATAAACAGCGTTCATTCTCTAGAAGAGTTACATTTGTCCAATTGTCAACTTCCTCAGTCTCCTCCACTCCTCGACGTTAACCTTTCGTCCCTCTCCATCCTTGATTTGTAGAGCAGCTTTGATATTCCCTCTTCTGCACCCAGTTGGATTTTTCATCTCAAACTCCTCTTAAACTAGCAAATAATAAATTTCAAGGACCAATTCCCAGTGGTCTTCAGAACGTGACTTCATCAGTTAGGGAACTCGATCTGTCTTCTAATGAAATTAATTCTTCGATACCCCATTGGTTTTATAGTTTTAGCCGTCTTGATTTCCTCGACCTTGGCGGTAATTTCTTGAAAGGCGAAATCTCAAATGCTATTGATAACATGACTTCTTTGATGCATCTTGACTTGTCAACTTATAATCAACTCGAACTTGTGGGAGGGATTCCAGGAACCTTCAGGAATTTTTGCAATTTAAGGTCATTTTTTCTGTCATATGTTAAATTGAATCAAAGCATATCTGAGATCTTCGAAATTTTGTCAGGATGTGCTTTAC
Organism: Hevea brasiliensis; assembly: GCF_030052815.1. NCBI lineage: Eukaryota > Viridiplantae > Streptophyta > Magnoliopsida > Malpighiales > Euphorbiaceae > Hevea > Hevea brasiliensis. Next base: position 108,256,475 of record NC_079498.1, read on the forward strand.
CTGAGCTAGATTCATTGGTCTTGGATAATTGTCAATTGTTTGGTCATTTGACCGACCATCTTGGGCAATTCAAGAATCTGCTCCCTCTTTCTCTATCAGACAATATGATTTCTGGTCCAATTCCTTTCTCTCTAGGAGAGTTGCATTCCTTAAGAGCTATTGATGTATCCCATAACAAGCTGAATGGAACTCTTCCCATCTCATTTGGAGGGCTTAGAAGCTTAGTGTCTGCATATTTTTCTTACAATTCAATGGAGGGTGATGTTTCTGAAACCCACTTCGCAAATCTCACAAACTTGGATATGTTTTTTGCTTCTGGGAACAAACTAACATTGAGAGTTAGTCCTGGTTGGGTTCCTTCTTTTCAACTTGTTGAAGAAATAGGATTAGGATCCTGGCAAATTGGACCTCAATTCCCCATGTGGCTTCACTCTCTGAGGTATTTGTTATATTTAGATTTGTCAAACTCAGGAATCTCAAGTACCATTCCGGTTTGGTTTTGGAACCTGTTTTATCGAATTGACCACCTGAATATCTCTCACAATCAAATTCATGGAGTGATTCCAAAAACAGTTAATTTTAGTGTTACAATTATTTAATTGGAAAAGTTATATTTTTATTGAACTTCAAATTGCAAATATATAGAGTTACAGCAGAACTGAAAATAGCTAAAAATACTGCTATCATAGCTAAAAAATCGTGACCTCTACTGCCACTATTTGCTTAACAGAAATATAAAATATCTTGCTGAAAAACAGCTAAAGACTAGGACAAACTAAAGACCAGGACCACTGCAGAACAGGTCATGATCCACTTGTCAACATTCTCCTCCTGGATCAGGAACTGCATACTCCCAGCTTCTCCCTGAGAAATTCAAATCTGCTAACATGAAGTGACTTTGTAAATATGTCTGCGATCTGATTTTCTGTTTTGCAGTACACTAACATCACTTCACCATTCTTCTGGACTTCTCTTAAGTAATAAAACTTAATATTGAAATGCTTAGTCCTTCCATGGAACACTGGATTTTGAGATATAGCTATGGCAGCTTGATTATCAACAAATATCACAGTGCTGTCATCTTGTTTCAGCTGTAAATCCACCATAATCTTCCTGAGCCATAGTGCTTGATTAGCAGCAGCTGTTGCTGCTACAAATTCTGCTTCAGCTGTTGACTGTGCCACTATTTCTTGTTTCTTTGAGCACCATGAAAAACACCCTGATCCAAAAGTAAAACAATAACCAGAAGTGCTTTTCATATCATCAAAGGACCCTGCCCAATCACTGTCAGAATATCCATGAAGCTTGAAATTCTGACTTTTGCTGAACTTGATGCCATAGGTTTGAGCTCCTTTGAGATATCTAACAACACGTTTGGCTGCCATCATGTGCAATTTGCTAGCACAATTTAGAAACCTGGATAAGACACTTACAGGATACAAGATGTCAGGTCTTGTTGCTGTAAGATACATTAAGCATCCAATTAGGCTTCTATACACACCTTCATCAACTCGTTCAGCTCCATCTTCTTTCTGCAACTTCTCTTTTTGATTCATCGGAGTGCTCACACTCTTGCATTCATCCATTCTGAATCTTTTCAGAATTTCCTTCAAGTACTTCTTTTAGCATATAAAAACTTCATTCTGAGCTTGCTTGATCTCCATACCAAGAAAGTAATTCATTTCTCCAAGATCTGTCATGTCAAAGACCTTCATCATCTCCTTCTTGAATTCTTCAATCTTTACAACATTATTTCCTGTGACGAGTAAATCATCTACATAAAGAGAGATAATCACAATGTTAGAGCCAGCTTTCTTGACATACAGAGTTGATTCACTTAAGCTTTTTTCAAAGCCTAGCTTCAGCAAATGATCATCTATCCTGTTGTACCAAGCTCTTGGAGCTTGTTTTAGCCCATAAAGAGCTTTCTTTAATAAGCAAACCTTCTCTTCATGTCCTGGCACACTGAAACCTTCTGGCTGCTCAACAAAAATTTCTTCCTGCAATGAACCATTCAAGAAGGTTGATTTCACATCCAGCCGAAAAATCTTCCATCCTTGTTGTGCTGCCAATGCCAACAACATTCTGATCGTGTCCAACCTTGCTACTGGAGCAAAGGTTTTGGAGAAATCCACTCCCCACACTTGTGCGTAGCCTTTCACTACTAACCTCGCTTTGTGTTTGTTCACTGAGCCATCAGGATTGAGCTTTGTCCTGAAAACCCATTTCACTCCAATTACTTTTCTGTCTTGAGGTCTTTCTACTAGCTCCCATGTCTGATTCTTTTCAATCATGGCCAGCTCCTCCTTCATTGCCTCTATCCAATTTTGGTCTGTTTTCGCTTCCTCATATCCAGCTGGTTCAAAAACAGCAACATTGCATCTTTGATAAATATCTGAGAGTGTCCTCGTTCCCCTGACAGGTTGATCATCTACAGATTCATCAGGAACAAGAGACACAATCTGCTTTTTGGTTTGAGACTCCTCCTTCCAGTCCCACTGTTCATGTTCAAGAAATTAAACATCTCTGCTGGTTATAATCTTCCCTGTCTGAGGTTGAAAAATTCTGTAGGCTTTCGAAACTGAACTATAACCAACAAAAATTCCTTGCTCAGCCTTCTCATCAAGTTTGTCTCTCTTCACCTGTGGAACATGTGAAAAACATAAACAACCAAAAATTTTAAGATTGTTTAGGTTAGGTTTGACACCATGCCAAGCTTCAAATGGAGTCTTCTTTCCCACTGGTCTTGTAGGCGACCTATTCAAAAAGAAAAGCAGCGATTTGTCGCTATACGCCAAAACCTTTTTTGAAGATTCTTCTCATGTAACAAGCACCTAGTCATCTCCATAATGGTTCTGTTCTTCCTCTCACTAACCCCATTTTGCTGTGGAGAGTAAGGGACAGTGAGCTGGTGCTCAATTCCAGCCTCTTTGCAAAATAAATTGAATCTTTCTGATGTATATTCAGTGCCATTATCCGGTCTAATGACCTGAATCCTGCTGCCATTTAGTGAAGGAGTTGACTGCGGACCACATAGATCAGTATGGATTAGCTGCAATTTCTCTGTAGCTCTCCATGTAGACGTTCTGAATGGAAGTCTAATTTGCTTCCCAAGCATACAAGCCTTGCAGCTTGTGAGATGCTCCTCCAGGTTTGGTAGACCTCTTATAAGATTATTTCTTTGCATGAACAGTAAAGCTTGATGATGAAAATGCCCCATCCGTTTGTGCCAAGTGTCTGTGGAAGTGAGTTGACATGAAAATGCCACTTGCTCCTCCTCCAAAGGATTCAGAGAAAAACTTCTTTGCCGCATCTTAATTTTGAATAATTCTTGACCGCTTGGATCAAAGATCAAACACATTTTATCTTCAAACAAAAGTTTGAATCCTTTCTCCAGTAACTGTCCCACACTCAGCAAATTCTGATCAATTTCAGGAACATACAAAACTTCAGAGATTATTTTTATACCTGAAAGACTTTCAATGGCTACTGTCCCCTCTCCTTCTACTGTGATGTATTTTCCATTTCCAATTCTGACCCTTGAACTTGCAGATTTGTCGAGCTCTCTGAATAGCTCCTCATTATTGGTCATATGGTTTGTACAACCACTATCAACAAGCCAGTTTTTGCTTGATATCTTTGACGTGAAACATGAAGCAACAAAGAGTTGTTCTGGCTCTTGTTGAGTTGCAACTTGAGCCTCACCCTGCTGCTGTGTCTCCTTCTCTTTGCAAATTATCTCTGCATGCCCAAGTTTCTTGCATTTTCTACATCTCATGTCAGGTTTTCTCCAACACTTGTAGTGAGGATGATTCTTTCTGCCACAATATTGACAAGGAGAATATTTTCCTCCTTTGCTGCTAGTGTTGGAGTTGCTTTCAGTAGCTGCATTTTCTGAACTGCCTGCTGCTCCTTTCTTTCCTTTCCACTTCTTGTTTTTGTCTCCAGAATTTTGCTGCCATTTGGCTTGCAAGGCTCCCTCAGTAGTTCCTTCTTGCCTCATCATTCTTCTTTGTTCCTGTGCCTGCAGTGCACTTACTAATTCTGCCAAACTGATCTTTGACAGATCTTTAGTGTTTTCCAAAGAAGCAATGGTTGCCTCATATCTTTCAGGCAAGGATACAAGTATTTTTTGAACAATTCTATTGTCGAGAAGTTCACTCAAGTATCCTTACCTTATTTGCAATGCCAGATGGCCTTTCTACATACACCTTGACGGTTTCTGATTCCTTCATATGCTACATTTCAAATTCTCTAACCAGATTCAACACCTTCATTCCTCTAATTCTTTCATCTCCTTTATACTCATTCTTGAGAAAATCCCAGATAGCTTTAGCTGAGCCAAGCGACATGATCTTGCTGAAGATGGTAGGAGAAACTGCAGCAAAGAGACAATTCTTTGCTTTGGATTTTTTGGTCTTTTTCTCCTTGTGTGTTTTGATCTGAGCCATTGTTGGATTTCCTGGTAAAGGAGGTACCTCATAATCTTCCTCTACAGCTTCCCACAAATCACACGCATCCAAAAAGCTTCCATTCTCACTGCCCACACTTGGTAGTCTTCTCCATCAAACCTTTGGTGGAGCCACTACGAAAAGAACTCTCACCTTCCATTTTCAAAGGTGTTTCTGAGCGAGGATTGGTTAATGTTTTGGGTAAACACTCAGTCAAAAAACTCACAAGTCTCTCACAGGTCCCTTAAGAAAATAGGGCTCTGATACCAATGTTACAATTATTTAATTGGAAAAGTTATATTTTTATTGAACTTCAAATTGCAAATATATAGAGTTACAAAGAGAATCAAAATAGCTAAAAATACTGCTATCATAGCTAAAAAATCGTGACCTCTACTGCCACTATTTGCTTAACAGAAATATAAAATATCTTGCTGAAAAACAGCTAAAGACTAGGACAAACTAAAGACCAGGACCACTGCAGAACAGGTCATGATCCACTTGTTAACAGTTAGTGCCACTTCTTATGATTTTTCATTAATAGACTTTAGTTCGAATCACTTGGAGGGGCCTCTACCTTATATTTTCTACAATGTGAGCGCAGTAGGTTTTTCCAAAAATTCATTTTCAGGGTCCATATCTACCTTGTTATGTTCCAAGAAGCAAGAGTTGAAGACTTTGCAATTTCTCAACCTTGAAGAAAATCTATTTTCTGGTGAGATACCGGAATGCTGGAGGAATTGGCGAAGTTTAGAAGTCATAAAATTAAGCAAAAACAAATTCAATGGAGAAAGTCTTTCAGGTATAAAAATAATCTCTGAAGTTTTGTATGTTCCTGAAATTGATCAGAATTTGCTGATAGTGGGACAGTTACTGGAGAAAGGATTCAAACTTTTGTTTGAAGATAAAATGTGTTTGATCTTTGATCCAAGCGGTCAAGAATTATTCAGAATTAAGATGCGGCAAAGAAGTTTTTCTCTGAATCCTTTGGAGGAGGAGCAAGTGGCATTTTCATGTCAACTCACTTCCACAGACACTTGGCACAAACGGATGGGGCATTTTCATCATCAAGCTTTGCTGTTCATGCAAAGAAATAATCTTGTAAGAGGTCTACAAAACCTGGAGGAGCATCTCACAAGCTGCAAGGCTTGTATGCTTGGGAAGCAAATTAGACTTCCATTCATAACGTCTACATGGAGAGCTACAGAGAAATTGCAGCTAATCCATACTGATCTATGTGGTCCGCAGTCAACTCCTTCACTAAATGGCAGCAGGTATTACATAGTTTTTATTGATGATTTAACAAGAATGTGCTGGATATACTTTATGAAGTTTAAATCGGAAGTTGCTGGAATTTTCATGAAGTTCAAAAACTGGATTGAAAACCAAAGTGGCTGCAGGATTCAGGTCATTAGATCGGATAATGGCACTGAATATACATCAGAAAGATTCAATTTATTTTGCGAAGAGGCTGGAATTGAGCACCAGCTCACTGTCCCTTACTCTCCACAGCAAAATGGGGTTAGTGAGAGGAAGAACAGAACCATTATGGAGATGACTAGGTGCTTGTTACATGAGAAGAATCTTCAAAAAAGGTTTTGGGCAGAAGCAGCAAATACTGCCGTTTTCTTGCTGAATAGGCTGCCTACAAGAGCAGTGGGAAAGAAGACTCCATTTGAAGCTTGGCATGGTGTCAAACCTAACCTAAACAATCTTAAAATTTTTGGTTGTTTATGTTTTTCACATGTTCCACAGGTGAAGAGAGACAAACTTGATGAGAAGGCTGAGCAAGGAATTTTTGTTGGTTATAGTTCAGTTTCGAAAGCCTACAGAATTTTTCAACCTCAGACAGGGAAGATTATAACCAGCAGAGATGTTCAATTTCTTGAACATGAACAGTGGGACTGGAATGAGGAGTCTCAAACCAAAAAGCAGATTGTGTCTCTTGTTCCTGATGAATCTGTAGATGATCAACCTGTCAGGGGAACGAGGACACTCTCAGATATTTATCAAAGATGCAATGTTGCTGTTTTTGAACCAGCTGGATATGAGGAAGCGAAAACAGACCAAAATTGGATAGAGGCAATGAAGGAGGAGCTGGCCATGATTGAAAAGAATCAGACATGGGAGCTAGTAGAAAGACCTCAAGACAGAAAAGTAATTGGAGTGAAATGGGTTTTCAGGACAAAGCTCAATCCTGATGGCTCAGTGAACAAACACAAAGCGAGGTTAGTAGTGAAAGGCTACGCACAAGTGTGGGGAGTGGATTTCTCCGAAACCTTTGCTCCAGTAGCAAGGTTGGACACAATCAGAATGTTGTTGGCATTGGCAGCACAACAAGGATGGAAGATTTTTCAGCTGGATGTGAAATCAACCTTCTTGAATGGTTCATTGCAGGAAGAAATTTTTGTTGAGTAGCCAGAAGGTTTCAGTGTGCCAGGACATGAAGAGAAGGTTTGCTTGTTAAAGAAAGCTCTTTATGGGCTAAAACAAGCTCCAAGAGCTTGGTACAGCAGGATAGATGATCATTTGCTGAAGCTAGGCTTTGAAAAAAGCTTAAGTGAATCAACTCTGTATGTCAAGAAAGCTGGCTCTAACATTGTTATTATCTCTCTTTATGTAGATGATTTACTCGTCACAGGAAATAATGTTGTAAAGATTGAAGAATTCAAGAAGGAGATGATGAAGGTTTTTGACATGACAGATCTTGGAGAAATGAATTACTTTCTTGGTATGGAGATCAAGCAAGCTCAGAATGAAGTTTTTATATGCCAAAAGAAGTACTTGAAGGAAATTCTAAAAAGATTCAGAATGGATGAATGCAAGAGTGTGAGCACTCCGATGAATCAAAAGGAGAAGTTGCAGAAAGAAGATGGAGCTGAATGAGTTGATGAAGGTGTGTATAGAAGCCTAATTGGATGCTTAGTGTATCTTACAGCAACAAGACCTGACATCTTGTATCCTGTAAGTGTCTTATCCAGGTTTCTAAATTGTGCTAGCAAATTGCACATGATGGCAGCCAAACGTGTTGTTAGATATCTCAAAGGAGCTCAAACCTATGGCATCAAGTTCAGCAAAAGTCAGAATTTCAAGCTTCATGGATATTCTGACAGTGATTGGGCAGGGTCCTTTGATGATATGAAAAGCACTTCTGGTTATTGTTTTACTTTTGGATCAGGGTGTTTTTCATGGTGCTCAAAGAAACAAGAAATAGTGGCAGAGTCAACAGTTGAAGCAGAATTTGTAGCAGCAACAGCTGCTGCTAATCAAGCACTATGGCTCAGGAAGATTATGGTGGATTTACAGCTGAAACAAGATGATAGCACTGTGATATTTGTTGATAATCAAGCTGCCATAGCTATATCTCAAAATCCAGTGTTCCATGGAAGGACTAAGCATTTCAATATTAAGTTTTATTACTTAAGAGAAGTCCAGAAGAATGGTGAAGTGATGTTAGTGTACTGCAAAACAGAAAATCAGATCGCAGACATATGTACAAAGTCACTTCATGTTAGCAGATTTGAATTTCTCAGGGAGAAGCTGGGAGTATGCAGTTCCTGATCCAGGAGGAGAATGTTGACGAGTGGATCATGACCTGTTCTGCAATGGTTCTGGTCTTTAGTTTGTCCTAGTCTTTAGTCATTTTTTTGAGAAGATATTTTATATTTACATAAGCAAATAGTGGCAGTAGAGGTCACGATTTTTTAGCTATGATAGCAGTATTTTTAGCTATTTTCAGTTCTGCTGTAACTCTATATATTTGCAATTTGAAGTTCAATAAAAATATAACTTTTCCAATTAAATAATTGTAACAGAGTCTTCTCAAGTCATTGCATCTTGGCAATAACCCCCTATCAGGTGAATTACCAGCATCACTTCAGAATTGTTCTCAACTAGTTTCATTGGATTTCAGTGAAAATGAATTGGTTGGAAATATTCCAACATGGATGGGAGAAAGATATTCAAAGATGATTATTCTTGATCTCCATGGAAATAAGTTTCAAGGCCCTATACCTAAGGAGCTTTGCTATTTAAGCTCTTTACAAATTCTGGACCTTCATGATAACTACCTCAATGAATCCTTGCCGAGCTGTATCAATAATTTTACTGCCATAGTTACAAGGAATGATCGTGAAAATCAAATTTACATTTTTTTTGGTGGTGGAGAATCATTCATTGAAAATGCCCTGCTTGTGATGCAAGGAAGGACTGTTGAATATAACACCATATTGAAATTGGTAAGAAGCATAGATGTTTCCTACAACAATTTAGATGGGGAGATTCCAATGGAAATTACAAATCTTAAAGCGTTGGGGTCCATCAACTTCTCCCACAATTTTTTCTTTGGCAATATTTGTAACACCCTCCCGGTAACCACTCCGTACATTCTACTGTTCCGGTGACCGGTGTCGGTCCGGACAGCTAGAACGTTCGGAAAAATATTTAAATTAAAGTCGGGAATCATAATTAACTCAAATATTAATAAGAAAAATTTAGTAAAAATTTTAGAAATAAAATACAACCAAGTAAAACGAGCCGGTGCCCAAGCGATGGGTAACCGGAGGGAAGTTGCGGTTCTCGCAACGAGGAACCCTAGACCTGGGGGAAAAATTATAAATTAATTTTTGGGACTCCAGAGAAAGGTTATTAAGGTTTCCATGGCATTAGAATGCCAAGAAAATACCTAGAAAAATTTTTCAATCGGTACAGACAATTTTGACCCGTTAAGCCAAACGGAGGGCATTTTGGTCATTTCGCCTTCAGAGGTGATTTTTGGCCGACTTGTCCAGTTAAGTAAATAATTATTATGACCCAAAATATGAATAAATATTGCTAAAAATTATATTGAAATGTGGTAGAAAAGAAAAGGAAAGAAAAATGAAATAAAAAGCCAATTTTGACATAATGTGATGTCATTAACATACCCCCAACCAATCAAAATTTGACAAGCCTTCTTAAACCACTTAAAAGAGTCAAAAGAAGACCAAAATCACTAAAATTTCCAGCAGCCCTCACCTTCACAAAGAGCTCACCCGTAGCTCTCAAATCCCATAGCTAAACTTCCATTGATTTTCAACCAAAGCTTACTTTCTTCCTTCATTTCACCACTAAACCCTAACCCCTTTCATTAAACCTTGACCATATCACTTGGAGAAGCTCTTGGCAGCCAAGAAGAAGAAGGAAAGTGAGGTTTAGAAGCTTGGAAAAATATGCCCTAAGTGAGGTTAGTGCATATATGAAGTTTAAAACTCATTAGTTCCATGATCTATGCTTGCAATGAATGAAAAATTGTGAAATAATGAAACAAATCCATGTGTATCTCTACCAAGAATTTAGGCAGCCCTATGGGAGATTGAGGTTGATTGTTTGATAAGCTTAGAATGGTTGGAAATCATGGTTAAAGTATTAACATGCATGGAGACTTAAGTAAGTATGTTAATCAAAGTGTATGAGTAAATTTAGTTGAACATTAGGGTTTAGGATGGTGAAATTGTGAATTAGCCTTGGAAATGGTTAGAGGACTTTTTAATGGTCAATTAGTGACCATTTTAGGTAGGTTGACCCTAATTAGAACTGAAAAATGGGATGGAAAGGTGAAGGTATAAACTGCCCTATGGACAGCAGCATAGGGACTGAAATTTCAGTCCCTTTGCACTGCCATAACTTGGGCTGTGCTTGTCCAATTGATGTTTGGCCAATTGGACATGAAACTAGGCTTATAATGGCACATTTTTGCTGAAGAAACCATGCCCAAAAGACCAAAGCAAAAGGGTCAAAACCCAGCTCCAATCCGGATACCCTGCACTGAATTCTGCAGAATTTGCCAAATGAACAGTAACTGTTCATTTGGCCATAAGTCACTGTATATTTGGTCAATTGGTCTGAAATTTTTACAGCAACAAGTTAAGACATAGACAAACAACTTTCATGAAGGAACCTACCCCAAATTATGGCCAGAACCCATTCAACCAAGTGACTCAAGTCACTGTTCATGCACTGTAGATATGGTAATTTTCTGCAGAATGCAATCCGGGCAGCTTGGGTTTTTGGGCCATATCTGGAGCTACAAAACTCCAAATGGAGTGATTCAAAAAAGGAAATTCAACTAGACAAAATAAGGAACAACTTTCATGTTTTACATTTCTTCAAATTCCAACAGTAACAGTGTCCAATGGAACAGTGAAATTAGGGCACCAAAACTGAAATTTTCTGCTAGTGTGGGTTACACTTTGAAATTGCAAAAACACTTAATGCCAACAAGTTTTAAACACCAAATGTGGTATGTTGGGAGTGCCAAAGTTGATGTACACATTTTTATGCTAAAAGTTAACATTTTTGTTGACCAATGATGAATAGTAACACTAAAAAAGTTGAAATTCACAAATTGACGAATTTAAGAGTTTCAAATGCCCTAGTATACCTAACAAGATTGGTTTGGATAGTTTGGCATGCCAATAGGGTTCAGTTAGCAGTACTGCACATGGCAAAAATGTCATTCTGTGATTTCATGGCTTTTAGCCATTCTGACTTTGCATTGAGACTTGGCCTTGTGCCTGATATCATTCTGACTTGTTAGCCGTTACATTGCCTGCCGGGAGATGCATATGTGACCGATGGTGTGACGGCCCGAGGTACTAGGTACCCGGTGCGGTTACCCATTATCCAGTCCAGTCGTCTAGTGTAGGTTACTTGGGGCAACCAAATGAATAAAAGTGAACAAAGTTAATGAATTAATGAATATACCAAGATCAAACAAAGAAAGCATACACATTGTATACACATTTATTTTCTTGCTATTTTCTTCTATTATATTATTGCACCACTAAGCATTATTGCTTAGCGCGTTGCTTTGCCACGCGTAGGTACCGAGATCCCGATCGTGAGCCCAGTAGACCACAGTGACCGTGAGTCCATCCGATTACGCTCGATGTCCGTGTCACCTCACTACCTGCAGTGCATCGGTAGGGCACTAGATGCCATTTTGTCATCTTGTAATTAACTTTTTATTTTCTCATATGTATTTAGGATTTATGTAATGTATTTTGAGGTTCATGTAAATAATAAATATTTATGGTTATGTATGGTATTAATTTGAGTATTTAATGGTTGTTTATATATGAGAACCCTGAGAAAGGGATGTTTTGAAAAATGAAAAGGTTGTTGAGACCTGAAATTGACAAATTACTGAGATATTGATATTGAATTTTATTGATGATATTGGAGTGGAGAATGAATGAAATTGTATATTGGAAGTGTTTTTAACAGGTTCCGAAGAACTGTTTTCTCCATTTTTAGCCAGGTACTCATGGATTTTCCTTAAAATCTTGAACCTCAAATGAAATAATACTTTTGATAAATGGTTAAAATAAATCATATTTCATAAATTAATTTCAAAAGCATGACACAAATTAAGTAAGGTATATTAGAGTGTGCCAGTACACCGTGTGGCATTACTTATTCGGGTATACTGTACACGAGTAAGGGGTGTCACATTTAGTGGTATCATAGCCTGGTTTAGGCGTTTCTGGGCCTAGATTGAGTCCATACCATGCATTGCATTTGTAAGAGTCGAGGTGACACTAACGCAGATCTGTTTATCTTTCTTATTTTGAATAGGATATGGATCCTTCCTCTCAGAGAGCCGTTGAGGAGGAAGTGGAGAGTCATGCTCCACTTGCAGCGGTGAGGCCCGGGGGCATGAGAGAATCTGCTCCACCCGGCTCGAGCGAGCACCTCAGCCTCCACAGGCCATGTTCCAACAAATGGCCGACTTCTTTAGACAGATGGCTGGGGTAATGCCAGCACCACCACCACCACCACCAGCTCCACAGCAGAAATCACACCTGGAAAGGTTAAGGAAGTTTGGAGCTGTGGATTTCTATGGCAAGAGAGAAGATGACTCTGTTGCAGCCGAGAACTGGTTGAACAGAACGGGCAGAGTACTAAAACAGCTCCACTGTACTCCAGAGCAAAACCTGGAAGCTGCCATCTCTTTGTTGCAAGATGATGCCTATGAATGGTGGGACACTGTGTCCAGTGAAGTGCAGCCAGAAGCTGTAACTTGGGATTTCTTTCTCTCTGAGTTCAAGAAGAAGTATGTGGGTACTGTATATTTGGAAGAGAGAAGAAGAGAATTTATTAACCTGAGGCAGAGACAATTGTCAGTGGCTGAGTATGAGAAAGAATTCGTCCGATTAAGCCGCTACGGAAGGGAGATAGTCCCAAATGAAGCTGAAAGATGCAAGAGATTTGAAGAGGGACTAAATGACAACATCAAGATCCAGCTCACTGCCTTGGGAATCACAGAATTTACCAAGTTAGTGGAAGCTGCCATAAAGGTTGAAAAAGTGAGAATTAGTGAGTGGACTAGAAGAGAGAGGCAGCAGAAGAGGGGACCGGGTCAGTCGAGTTCAGCTCCTGCATCAGGGAAGAAGTTCAAGGGTCCTCCTGCACAGAGTTCGGGTCGACCACGGGGCCGTGGTCACCTCGGGGCCCAGCCACAGTTCACCCCTAGGAGAGGTCAGTCCACACCATCAGTGGGCAGCTCTCCAGGGATGGGGTTCAGGGGACCAGCCCCGGCATCTTCTGCATGTCCACACTGTCAAAGATGGCATAAGGGGGAGTGTTGGAGAGTGACTGGTGCTTGCTTGAGGTGTGGGTCAACAGAGCATCAGCTGAGAAACTGTCCGCGTAAAACTACTACAGCTGCTCCAACACAAGCAGACAGACCTGCTCCTGCACCACAGAGGGGTAGAAAATCTGGCAAGTCTGAGGCTGTAGGACCATCACAGAGGCCTGCATCTGAGCCGTGAGAGGCCTGACAGTAGACCACCAGCAAGGGCTTATGCTATTAGAGCTCAGGAGGAGCAAGATGCCCCGGACGTCATCAGGGGTACGTTCTCCCTCTACACTACTCCTGTGCATGCATTGGTGGATCCAGGATCCACTCACTCATACATCTGCATCAATCTACCCGTAGAAAGGGGGATACTGGTAGGGGAGAGTGACCAAGACATTCTGGTCACTAATCCATTGGGTCACAGTGTGGTAGTGAACAAGGTATACAAGGGTTGCCCGTTAAGGATTCAGGGGTATGAATTCTTGGCAGACCTGATTGAGTTACCCTTCCATGAGTTTGACGTGATTTTGGGAATGGACTGGTTGTCACGTCATCAGGCAATAGTTGATTGCAAATTGAAGAGGATTTCTCTAAAAACTTCAGAGGGTAATGAGATCACAGTTGTGGGGGAAAGGACAGATTTCTTGTCCAATGTCATCTCAGCCACTGTTGCAAGAAGAATGATGAGAAAAGGCTGTGAAGCCTACCTAGCACATGTGGTGGATACTAGGCAGGCTAAGCCAAACCTGAGTGACATACCCACAGTGAGAGACTTCCCAGAGGTATTTCCTGAAGAGTTACCTGGTTTGCCACCAGAAAGGGAAGTCGAATTTGCTATTGAGACAACTGCGGCACTGACACCCATTTCCATTGCTCCTTATAGGATGGCACCCAGAATTGAGGAGTTGAAAACTCGGTTGCAAGAGTTGCTTGATAAGGGGTTCATACGCCCAAAGGTGTCACCATGGGGAGCTCGGTGCTATTTGTAAAGAAGAAGGATGGGACTTTGAGGCTATGTATTGATTCTGGCGGTTGAATAAAGTGGACTGAAGAACAAGTATCCGTTGCCTAGAATTGATGATCTGCTTGATCACCGAAGGAGCAGAGTATTTTCTAAGATTGATCTCGGATCGTGGTATCATCACCGAGGGTGAAAGATGTAGATGTGCCCAAGATCGCATTCAGACCCGGTATGGGCATTATGAGTTTCGTGATGCCCTTTGGCCTAACAAATGCACCATGGCGTTCATGGACCTTATGAACCGTATCTTCCATCCATACCTAGATCGGTTCGTAGTGGTTTTTATTGATGACATTCGTGTACTCCAAGACCAGGAAGAACATGATGAACATTTGAGGATTGTTCGCAAACCTGCGGGAAAAGAAGTCAGTATGCTAAGTTGTCCAAGTGTGACTTTTGGTGAATGAGATTGCATTCCTTGGACACATAGTGTCACCACTGATGGGATTAGGTGGATCCCAAGAAAATAGAAGCGATGATGGAATGGAAGCCTCCCAGAATACAACCGAGGTCGAAGCTTCTTGGGGTTAGTAGGTATTACAGAGATTTGTGAAGGATTTTCCCTAATAGTGCTCCAATGACCAAGTTGTTACACAAGAATGTCGATTTGTTGGAATGAAAAGTGTCAGACCAGTTTTGAGAAATTGAAGGCTATGTTGACAGAGGCACCAGTGTTAACACAGCCAGTGTCAGGGAAGGACTTTGTGGTCTACAGTGATGCCTCTCATAATGGGTTAGGGTGTGTGTTGATGCAAGAGGGGAAAGTGATCGCCTATGCTTCCAGGCAGCTAAGGCCACATGAGCAGAACTACCCTACCCATGATCTAGAGCTTGTAGCAATTATCTTCGCACTGAAGATATGGAGGCATTACTTGTATGGTGAAAAGTGCTACATTTACACAGACCACAAAAGCCTGAAATATTTGCCAACCCAGAAGGAGCTCAACCTTAGACAGAGGCGATGGATTGAGTTCCTGAAGGATTATGACTGTGTAATTGACTACCATCCTGGGAAGGCAAATGTAGTTGCTGATGCTTTGAGCAGAAAATCCATGACAGCCTTGAGATCATTGAATGCCCGTCTATCCTTGGTTCGAGATGGAGCTATTTTGGCTGAGTTGCAAGTGAGGCCAAACTCAACATGGCATTTTAGATGGGCAAAAGGCAGATGAAAAGTTAATGGCTATTATGAGCAAGATCCCAGGGGGAAAAGCAGTTGACTATGGGGTGAAAGCAGATGGGTGTCTGTATTACAAAGGAAGACTGTGTGTACCAGATGATGGGGAATTGAAGACCAGTATTCTAAAAGAGGCACACACCAGTGTATATGCTATGCACCCAGGAAGTACAAAGATGTATCATGATCTGAAACTCCAGTATTGGTGGCCTGGTATGAAGAGAGATATCGGTGACTATGTGACTAAATGCTTGACATGTCAGCAAGTCAAGGCAGAACATCAAGTTCCATCAGGATTGCTACAGCCTATACGCATACCTGAATGGAAGTGGGATCGGGTCACCATGGATTTTGTAAGTGGTTTGCCTCTCACCCAGAAGAAACATGATGCAGCATGGGTGATAGTTGATAGATTGACAAAGTCAGCACACTTTACGCGCTTAGGATGACTACTCACTAGAGAGGTTAGCATAATTGTATATTAGTGAGATAGTTAGACTGCATGGAATCCCACTTTCCATCATATCTGATCGAGTCCCAAGGTTTACATCGAGATTTTGGAAGAAGTTGCATGAATCCTTGGGTACACAACTCCATTTCAAAGATGACTTTCCATCCTCGAGACGGATGGGCAATCGTAAAGAGTAATCCAGTAAACAATTGAAACCCATGAAATTGATACAAAGATTGAATTGAAATGATAACAAAAACGTGAAATACTTGCCAGGTCCTTGAGGATATGCTGAGGAGTTGTGTCATTGAGTTTGAGGGAAGTTGTGATAGATACCTCCCACTGGCAGAATTTGCATACAACAATAGCTACCAAGCTAGCATTCAAATGGCCCCCTATTAAGCGCTGTATGGGAGAAAATGTAGAACTCCAGTGTCTTTGGACTGAATTGGGCGAAGACAATCGGTAGGGCGGACACAGTGAAACAGCCGAGGAGAAGGTGAAATCAATCAAAGCCAACTTGAAGGTTGCCTCGATGCATGTAAATCTTATGCCGACCAAGAGAAAAGAGATAGAATATATGGTTGGCGACAAAGTGTTCCTCAAGGTGTCACCATGGAAGAAAGTGTTGAGGTTTGGAAGAAAAGGTAAGTTGAGCCCTAGGTTCATTGGCCCATATGAAGTCATTGAACGTGTGGGTCCAGTGGCCTATAGGCTAGCTTTACCACCAGAGCTGGACAAGATCCACAATGTGTTCCACGTGTCCATGCTCGGAAAGGTACGCTGCACCCTTCACATGTCATCTCCAGAGAAGAAATTGAAATACAGCCGGATTTGACATATGAAGAAGAACCTCTACGGATCCTAGCTCGGGAAGTGAAAGAGTTGAGGAACAAACAGATTCCATTGGTGAAAGTGCTTTGGAGGCACCACAACACCGAGGAGGCAACTTGGGAAAATGAAGAGACGATGAGGCAACAGTTCCCTCAACTGTTTGCATCAGGTAAATTTCGAGGACGAAATTTAAATAAGAGGGGAAGAGTTGTAACACCCTCCCGGTAACCACTCCGTACATTCTACTGTTCCGGTGACCGGTGTCGGTCCGGACAGCTAGAACGTTCGGAAAAATATTTAAATTAAAGTCGGGAATCATAATTAACTCAAATATTAATAAGAAAAATTTAGTAAAAATTTTAGAAATAAAATACAACCAAGCAAAACGAGCCGGTGCCCAAGCGATGGGTAACCGGAGGGAAGTTCTTGCTTCTAACGAGGAACCCTAGACCTGGGGGAAAAATTATAAATTAATTTTTGGGACTCCAGAGAAAGGTTATTAAGGTTTCCATGGCATTAGAATGCCAAGAAAATACCTAGAAAAATTTTTCAATCGGTACAGACAATTTTGACCCGTTAAGCCAAACGGAGGGCATTTTGGTCATTTCGCCTTCAGAGGTGATTTTTGGCCGACTTGTCCAGTTAAGTAAATAATTATTATGACCCAAAATATGAATAAATATTGCTAAAAATTATATTGAAATGTGGTAGAAAAGAAAAGGAAAGAAAAATGAAATAAAAAGCCAATTTTGACATAATGTGATGTCATTAACATACCCCCAACCAATCAAAATTTGACAAGCCTTCTTAAACCACTTAAAAGAGTCAAAATAAGACCAAAATCACTAAAATTTCCAGCAGCCCTCACCTTCACAAAGAGCTCACCCGTAGCTCTCAAATCCCATAGCCAAACTTCCATTGATTTTCAACCAAAGCTTACTTTCTTCCTTCATTTCACCACTAAACCCTAACCCCTTTCATTAAACCTTGACCATATCACTTGGAGAAGCTCTTGGCAGCCAAGAAGAAGAAGGAAAGTGAGGTTTAGAAGCTTGGAAAAATATGCCCTAAGTGAGGTTAGTGCATATATGAAGTTTAAAACTCATTAGTTCCATGATCTATGCTTGCAATGAATGAAAAATTGTGAAATAATGAAACAAATCCATGTGTATCTCTACCAAGAATTTAGGCAGCCCTATGGGAGATTGAGGTTGATTGTTTGATAAGCTTAGAATGGTTGGAAATCATGGTTAAAGTATTAACATGCATGGAGACTTAAGTAAGTATGTTAATCAAAGTGTATGAGTAAATTTAGTTGAACATTAGGGTTTAGGATGGTGAAATTGTGAATTAGCCTTGGAAATGGTTAGAGGACTTTTTAATGGTCAATTAGTGACCATTTTAGGTAGGTTGACCCTAATTAGAACTGAAAAATGGGATGGAAAGGTGAAGGTATAAACTGCCCTATGGACAGCAGCATAGGGACTGAAATTTCAGTCACTTTGCACTGCCATAACTTGGGCTGTGCTTGTCCAATTGATGTTTGGCCAATTGGACATGAAACTAGGCTTATAATGGCACATTTTTGCTGAAGAAACCATGCCCAAAAGACCAAAGCAAAAGGGTCAAAACCCAGCTCCAATCCGGATACCCTGCACTGAATTCTGCAGAATTTGCCAAATGAACAGTAACTGTTCATTTGGCCATAAGTCACTGTATATTTGGTCAATTGGTCTGAAATTTTTACAGCAACAAGTTAAGACATAGACAAACAACTTTCATGAAGGAACCTACCCCAAATTATGGCCAGAACCCATTCAACCAAGTGACTCAAGTCACTGTTCATGCACTGTAGATATGGTAATTTTCTGCAGAATGCAATCCGGGCAGCTTGGGTTTTTGGGCCATATCTGGAGCTACAAAACTCCAAATGGAGTGATTCAAAAAAGGAAATTCAACTAGACAAAATAAGGAACAACTTTCATGTTTTACATTTCTTCAAATTCCAACAGTAACAGTGTCCAATGGAACAGTGAAATTAGGGCACCAAAACTGAAATTTTCTGCTAGTGTGGGTTACACTTTGAAATTGCAAAAACACTTAATGCCAACAAGTTTTAAACACCAAATGTGGTATGTTGGGAGTGCCAAAGTTGATGTACACATTTTTATGCTAAAAGTCAACATTTTTGTTGACCAATGATGAATAGTAACACTAAAAAAGTTGAAATTCACAAATTGACGAATTTAAGAGTTTCAAATGCCCTAGTATACCTAACAAGATTGGTTTGGATAGTTTGGCATGCCAATAGGGTTCGATTAGCGATCGCACATGGCAAAAATGTCATTCTGATTTCATGGCTTTTAGCCATTCGACTTTGCATTGAGACTTGGCCTTGTGCACGATATCATTCTGACTTGTTAGCGCTCATTGCCTGCCGGAGATGCATATGTGACCGATGGTGTGACGGCCCGAGGTACTAGGTACCCAGTGCCAGTTTACCCATTATCCAGTCCAGTCGTCTAGTGTAGGTTACTTGGGGCAACCAAATGAATAAAAGTGAACAAAGTTAATGAATTAATGAATATACCAAGATCAAACAAAGAAAGCATACACATTGTATACACATTTATTTTCTTGCTATTTTCTTCTATTATATTATTGCACCACTAAGCATTATTGCTTAGCGCGTTGCTTTTGCCACGCGTAGGTACTGGAGATCCCGATTGTGAGCCCGGAGACCACGGTAGGTGAGTCCATCCGATTCCGCTCGATGTCCGTGTCACCTCACTACTGCGATTGCATCGGTAGGGCACTAGATGCCATTTTGTCATCTTGTAATTAACTTTTTATTTTCTCATATGTATTTAGGATTTATGTAATGTATTTTGAGGTTCATGTAAATAA
The DNA here is from genome assembly GCF_030052815.1 of Hevea brasiliensis. NCBI lineage: Eukaryota > Viridiplantae > Streptophyta > Magnoliopsida > Malpighiales > Euphorbiaceae > Hevea > Hevea brasiliensis. The sequence continues at coordinate 108,275,936 of NC_079498.1, forward strand.
TAAAGATTTATGGTTATGTATGGTATTAATTTGAGTATTTAATGGTTGTTTATATATGAGAACCCTGAGAAAGGGATGTTTTGAAAAATGAAAAGGTTGTTGAGACCTGAAATTGACAAATTACTGAGATATTGATATTGAATTTTATTGATGATATTGGAGTGGAGAATGAATGAAATTGTATATTGGAAGTGTTTTTAACAGGTTCCGAAGAACTGTTTTCTCCATTTTTAGCCGGTACTCTGCCGGATTTTCCTTAAAATCTTCGGAACCTCAAATGAAATAATACTTTTGATAAATGGTTAAAATAAATCATATTTCATAAATTAATTTCAAAAGCATGACACAAATTAAGTAAGGTATATTAGAGTGTGCCAGTACACCGTGTGGCATTACTTATTCGGGTATACTGTACACGAGTAAGGGGTGTCACAATATTCCTGAGAATATTGGTGATATGGTTTAATTAGAAATAATTGATTTTTCCCAAAATCAATTATACGGTGAAATTCCACAGAGCCTAGCAAGTTTGGAATTATTGAATTACTTGGACTTATCCTACAACAATTTAAGTGGGAGAATTCCTTCAGGCACTCAAATACAAAGCTTTAGCTTATCTAGCTTCATCGGCAACAAAGGCCTTTGTGGACCTCCACTCACTGAGGATTGTAGTGTAGTTGGTGATTCACTACCAGGCATTAGGCACGGAAATGGTCTTGAATTGGATTGGGGGTTCTGTGTGAGCGTGGCTCTTGGATTTCTTGTGGGTTTCTGTAGTGTAATAGGTTCTCTAGTGTATGTTAGCCGATGGAGGCATGCATATTTTCATTTCCTGGATCATTTAGGTCACAAAATCTTGAGGAATTTTAGGTAAAATACAGTTAGAGTTGCAGGTTCTTATGGTTTCTATCTGGAGTACTAATAACGCATGCATCTAATGAACCATAAATTTTATATTATTATTATTTTTTTTCTTTTTATATGCTGTATGTACCTTAAATTTGTGTCTATCATAATAAAAATTAAAAATTTGAAGTTTTCACCATTGCACCAAGCAATGGCCGTAGCAGTTTGTTAGAAAAGTGAAAACATAAATATAATTAATTGGAGGCAATAAAAATTATTTTTATATTAAATTTGATATGTTTTAATTATAAAAATTTTAAAATAATTATAAATTGTTTCTTTAAATTGTTTTCTTTTTCATAATATCTAAAAAGATGCTTTTCTAAAAGTAGATTTCCATCTTAATCTCGCAATAGTAAATCAGTATAATTCTAGCCATTTTAGGACTAAAGTATTCCTAATTAGTACTTAAAAAGTATAACAAAATTTCAAGATTGAAGTTTTAAATTAAAGATCTCATCTTTGAATCCTATTCATATAAAAGTGGGAGATTTATGAAATGAAGAATTATTCCATTATGTAGGTGGTAGGGACAATAATAAACCCTAAAAAACAATTTGAAGAAACTTAAGCACAAATTGACCACTGGTTTTATTAGATAATTAATTAATGAATGTATATAATTAGAAGTGTGTGAAAAAGGATAACCTTTAATATTATGCACAGAAATGTAAAAAAGAACTAATTCTCAAGACTCGACTACCCTCCAATACAATAATTTTATGTGGTTGCATTAAGACATTTTATATATTAATCCAATCCTACTAAGAATAAAGTTCATGATGCTTGATTTGTGGGAGATATTGTTTTAGAGAATTAAATAGTATGTACAGTCTATAGAGTCCTTGGATGTTATGCTATTAGTTATTGCTTCTTAAGTTTGATATGGTGTACAACGAATGTCGACTCATATGCTATGGCCCCAATAATGAAGATATTTAATTTGTTATTTGGAAAAAGTATAATATTATTATGAAGTCTTAGAATCAAATTCCAAAAGTCATAACATATTTCTATTGTAAATGATTATGGCTATGAAAGTTCTCTTTTAATTTTAAAAAATATTTAATATGTGATTTAGAAGAGAAACACTGCAATATATATATATATATATATATCAGCGACAGAATTTTTCGTTGCTGATAGAGGATTTTTAACAGATTAAAATTCATTGCTTATACACTCATTGTTAATTTTTGCAATCGGTTCTCTGCCATCATAGCTAATGTTGGCGAGGGGGTTAGTGACACTATACTGCCATAGATTCTATATCCTAGAAGAAGTAGCACGTTTGATTAATCATGTCTTTTGAGCTTAAATTTCATATTATTTAAATATCTTAAATTTTAATATTGTGATGTTTCGAATTTAAATATTATTGAAAAGAGGTGTATGTAATGTTCAACAAAGAAAGGTCCTTGGTTTTATGAAAAAAAGGGCCTTAATTTATTAATAATAAATTGTAATTGTATAAAAACATTATTTGTCTGATAGGGCTTATGATCCTCATTAATATTTAATTGAAGAAGAATGTATTCTCATTACCTAGCTAGCATATAATTTATATATATCGTCACTACTCCAATTAAAAATGAAAATTAAATCCTCCCTGAAAGCGTTCCGAATCATAAAAGCACTTGCCAACATTGTGATGGGCTAGCTACCAAAATCATGATCTTGAGTGTGCCATGATCATACCCTGATATATACATGAACTATATCTCCACTTTGCCTTATAAGCAAGAATAGTTATTGGCTTAGAAGTGCGTCTTTCAAAATGGGGTCGGAAATGGAAGAGAGTAAAGAGTTTGTCGGAGAAAAAAATTGGAAAAAGACAATCTTTGGAAGGCTGAAGCCTTACCTCCTTTGTGTATTTTGTTCTTTCTGTTATGCAGCGTTCAACATAATCTCTATGTGTTGTCCCAAAATAGTCCAAGAGGGGGGTGAATTGGACTTTATAATTTTTCGGCCCTTGCTTGTAGCCTACTAAAAAATTGAGGCTTTGTTCAACTAGGTGCTCTTTTATATATTGTGAAAGTGATATATGTTTCAATAATGTGTCCCTAAATTTCAGTTCAAGTTTCAATCAATATTTATAACAATTTTTGCCATAATATGCATCACAAGATTTTAAACCAATTTCTCAACCTACTCAATATATCTTCAAGTATATCAACTCAATCTATTCAATCAATCATTCACTATCATGCATAGAAATTAAATCACATAAAAGTAAGGAGATTAAGGTTAGAGAGATCAAACACAATGATTTTTATAGTGGTTCGACTTAACTAGCCTACATCCACTCTCTCAAAGAACCATCTTTGAGTCTTATCTCCACTATTTGCTCTTTTAAAGGTAAGAGATCAAAAGCCCTTTACAACTTTTTCAACACCAAGCTTTTACCAAGGTAGCTTGAACCCTTGACAAGTGCTATCTCAAGCACTCCCACTCTCAAGCTTCAATAGGTGCTTGTACAACCTCTCTTAAATGTAATTTAATGTTTTAACACTCACTCTCACTTAATACAAATCAAACTATAAAGAAGAGATGAGTTGATTTGCCAATGGTAGCTCAAAGATTTTAAAGCTCTTGAATGAAAGCAATAAATAAAAAATCAAGATTGGAGTGCACAAGTAAGCTTTCATCAAATCTAAAATGAAGTAAAGAAGGTGTATTTATAGTCCCAAATCATTTTAAACCGTTTAAAATCTTTTTGGAATGTTATGTACTCTGTTCTAGGCAAAATAGCCGTTATTTTGTCTTTTTATGCGAAGTTAAGCAACTCTGATCATTTAGCAAACTAATGAAATTTTGGCAACAGTAGTAAAGTAGTTAGTAAACTAATATTTTAGCAAACACATTAGCAAACTAATATTTTAGCAAACAGGTTAGCAAACTAATTTACCAGATACCTGTTTCAAATTGTAATCTTAAAAAAAATGATTTAGACCTTAAGAAAAATATATACTCCAATAGTAATATCCAAGGTCATGTGAGAGAAAATTTTATAAAATAATTAAAAGAAGAAATTTAATTTTGAGCTCCATTTGACTAAACTTTTATCTATTCTTTTTACACAAGTCTTAAATTTCTAACTCTATGACTTTCATACCTTTACTTTGAGTCTTGGCTTACATAATCTTATTTTTTCTCATCTTGGATTTGTCTTGAGATGCCTTTGAGTATTCTTCCTCCTTAGATGCAACTTCAAAGATTCTTTATGAATAAGAGAAATAATCTACACATCACTTTAAAGTTGGGTTAGATAGATTCTGTTTAAGTTTTGTTACCATCAAAATCAATGCTCATTTTGAGCTACGCGGGGTCAACACTATGGTTTGCTTAGACAAAGGCATGAGTCGTTATGTTCTTGTGGCCTATGGCTATGTTTTTGGAACTGTAGCTACAGCTTTTCTAGCACTACTACTTGAAAGGTTCTTTTCTTATTCTTCTCTGTTGGTGCACTTGGCAAGTACAAAATAAATAAACCCTTTTCTCTCTTTATTCTTTTTCTACAGAAAATTTTAATTTGTTCCGTGTTCGATTGTCTAGGGTTAGGGATAAGGGTTTATGACATTGGTTTGGTTCCAAAATTTTAATGTGCTTGTCGCAAATTATGCCAAAAAAAAGTTTTAACTCACTTGATTATTATGATTTTTTGGATTAACCACGTGGTATCCCATCCGCACTTACGTGCTAATGAGACTTATCCATGTTCAAACTAGAAGTGGTATTTAGGACTTGATTATTATGATGAAAATACATATCGGTGATGTTATTAATAAAAATTAAAGTTTAGTGAAATTAAACTGATTAGCGGATACAATTAACATTCTTAATTAAATTAAAGCTTACTTAGCTCTAATGACAATTAGCTACGAACAGTATATTCACTTTTAAATATTTATGATCTTGCAGGAAAATTGAGAACAAAATCAGTTTACCAGCCTGCATAGATATCTTGTTATTGGGTCTTCTAGGGTGAGTAGTTTCTCTTTCTAATGACCATTCATGAATTGGCCCTTAAATAGATATAGCTAAAGGTTTGGTTCAATTCTGATGTCCTTTAACTTCATCAGAACTTCAGGGAGAATAGTTTTCTACGCTGGAATGGAATACACTTCACCAGCCTTTGCATCTGCCATGAACAACTTGGTTCCATCAATTACCTTTATTTTAGCAATTTTCTTCAGGTAATTAATTAACTAGACAGTGAAAATGCTAAATATGGGATACAATTCAAGTGGGACTACATCAGGTGAACTAAATAATTTTCTTTGTTTTGTGTGTTCAGGATGGAAAAATTGAACTTATTGAAGCTCAGTGGCCAAGCAAAGATTGCAGGAACTATAATTGCATTTGGTGGTGCCACACTCATGACCCTATACAAGGGTATTACTGTGGTTTCCCTGCACGCTTCTCACACTCATGCTGCATCAAAAATACTCATATATAGGAACTTGATAAAAGGCTCTCTCTTGCTTCTTTTTTCAGACCTTTTAGCAGCAGCATTCTACATTGTACAGGTGAGTAATACTAGAATTTTTTAGGGTACTTGTTTGTGGACTCGCTTGAGTGATTTTTAATGTGATATCACAAAAAATATATATGTCTCTCTTGAAAATATTAACTGATATATGATGATGCAGGCAACTGCAGTTAAAAAATATCCGGCTCCTATGACTCTTACCACATTATCAGGCCTATCAGGCACTATAATGGCAATAATTGCAGCTGCAGTTCCAGACCACAGAGCTTCATCTTGGAGATTATCATTGAATATTACTCTTATTGCTCCTCTCTATATTGTAAGTTTAATATGGTTTAATTGCTTGACCAATGAATTTTAATATAGTAATATTGGAGTCGTTTCCATAAACTACGAGGCCTCATAATGAAAACCACTTATATTAAAAAAATATTGTAAATGCTTGCAATACAAATAAAAGAAAAAGAAAGCATTATGATAAAAGATGACGTCAGGATTCGAATCTTATCAATTATCTTTGCTTGAAACACACAACTATTATATAATAAACAAGAGCGACTAAAAGAATTTCAATGTTATCGCAGGGCATTGTCATCTTTGGGATTACAACTTATATTCAAACTATAGTTGTGCGGACAAATGGTCCAGTTTTCGTGACAGCATTTAGACCACTGATAACAGTGATTGTAGCTATCATGGGACCTTTTATTTTAGGCGAGGCATTGCACTTGGGAGGGTAGTAATTGATATGTTTTTTGGGTTCCTTTATCAGCTTTGTTGAATTTGCTCTCTATCGTTTTACAGGATAATAGGAGCTACAATGATAATTCTTGGCTTGTATGTAACTCTGTGGGGTAAGGAAGAAGAGAAACAGAGCAGCAGTCATCAGTTGGAGACTCCAGTTATTTGTGATCAAGAAATTGAGATTAGATCACAAAAGTAAAGCCGGCTTTGTTTAACTACATCCAAGACAATCTTAATAAAGTTTCTGTAATTCTGTATCTCTCTTTCTCTCGATCAGCTTAATTATATCTGTTTACCCATTAATCTTGTTTCTTCAGACCTACTCAGTTCAGCCTATATACTTGACTCATTCGTGATTACCTTTGCAAAAAAATTTTATTTAAATTTGATACATCGTAAATTATTTTCAATTAATTATAAAATAAGTTAAAGTAATCTTTTTTAACGAATATTCATGGTTCTCCTTTAATTATTATTCCTGTAACATCCCATTAAATAGTCCGTAGACAATTAAATTATAAGGATTTATATACTTTAATCTAGTTACTAGAAATAACTTGATTAATCATTTTAAATTCAATGATTTAAGGCCTAAAATTTATTTGAGGCAAATGATTTGGGCTTTACAATTTCCTTCATCAATTTTAAGGGAAGCAAAAAAATTATCTTAATTCTTATTGTTTAATGAAATATATAACATGCATGTGGAATCAAATAATAATAATAATAATAATAATAATAATAACTTATGGGCGCAGAAAATTGTTATCTTAATTATTAATTTGGGTATAAAGTTTAAAAAGAAATACTATCTCCTATCGTATAACTTAAGTTTCTAATTATATGAAAAATTATTTTATTATTTAGATTTAATTAGATCAAAAAACAGACTTTTAAAATTTTTAACCGATAATTTATCTTTCTTACTTACGCCATACATACATATAATACTGCTACGAGTATAGAGTGACCTATAATCAATAATATAAATATATAAAATTTTGATATAGCAAAATTTATTATTCTTTTAATCTTTATAAAAAAGTTTATGCGTTTACTGTATCGAGAACTATATATTCCCTTATGAGGCACCACTAACTGAGGTAGTCCGAAGAAAATCAAGCACAAATTGGTTAAATATTTTTAATATATGGTGGAAACGAAAGTACTAATTTATGAGATTAAAGAATGGTAGAGTAACTCTTAAGAGTTAAGAGCATCCACTGCAAAATTTTTTAATGGGTATATACGTAAGCTGTGCATCTATGGTCCCTCTTTAAACATTGAAAAATCACTCCATGTCTATCTTCTCTTACCAAATATCCCCACTTAGAAGCATCACAGTCATAGAAATCACATGGTTAATATTTCTCTTGGGTTTTTTAGCACTTAGCTATGGCTTGCAAGTAGCGTGCCACTAAAATTACATGATCTGAGTAGAGTTGGAAATGGAAGAGACTAAAGAGTGTGTTGGGGGAGGAAGATCAAGAAATTGGAAAGAAAAAATGTTATTAGAAAAGATGAAACCATATCTCTTGAGTATATTTGTTGCTTTCTGCCAGGCAGGATTTAACATCATCTCCAAGGTTTACTTGGATAAAGGCATGAATGTTTATGTTCTTGTGGCCTATGGGTTTGCCATTGGAGCCGTAACTACAGCTGTTCTAGCATCACTCTTTGAAAGGTTCCCTCCTTTCTCTTCTTCTTCTTCTTCTTCTTCTTCTACTTACCTTTTTACTGGGCTTTGTTGATACTAATTATACTCACTGCTTACTAATTTGTCCAAAGCAAACACTGCAGGAAGTAACTGATAAATTCATGTTGCAGGAAAAATGAAAGCAAGCTGAGTCTCCCAACTTGTCTAAATATCTTTTTACTAGGTTTCCTAGGGTGAGTAGATGCTCTAATTAATGGTTGATCATGAGTTGATCCACTATTATTTTGTTACAAATGACGTTGAGGTCAATTTTAATGTCCTTTAAATATAATTATGTATCAGAGTTTTGAACAGAATATTGTTCTACATTGGTCTGGAACACACTTCATCAGCATTTGCAGCTGCCATGAACAACTTAACTCCATTAATGACCTTTATTTTGGCCATTTTATGCAGGTATAGTTAAACATTACTAATGCCACGCATCCCAAATTAATAACTTTCTATTCTATGAATGGTAAATCAATTTATAAACCTCCTACCCTGTTGACATGCCTAGAAAAGGCATTTCTTAGCATTGAAGCTTTGTTTTGTGTTTCAAGGATGGAGAAATTAGACATTTCCAAGCTCAGTGGCCTAGCAAAGCTTGGAGGAACTATAGTTGGATTGGGCGGGGCCACACTCATGACCCTATACAAGGGTATCACTGTGCTTTCAGTGCATAATCCCTACACTCATCAACAAAAGTCCGCATCAAAAATATTCCAAGATAAGAAATTAGTAATAGGCTCTCTTGTGCTTCTTATTCAGACAATTACAGCAGCAGCATTAATCATCTTACAGGTGATGAATACTGGAAAAATAGAGCTTATATGTTTACGAACTAAGATGAGTGTTTCTTTTACTTTATTCAAATTATGATGGTGCAGACAACAACAGTGAGAAATTATCCAGCTCCTATGACGCTTACCTCATTAATAAGCCTAGTAGGAACTCTACTTTCAACAACCTTAGCAGCAATTATAGATCATAAAGCTTCATCATGGAGATTGTCCTGGGACAACACTCTTGTTGCTCCTATATATAATGTAAGTTTAATATATGGTTTTCTACTCATCTAAAATGACATAGCCAATACTACAAAAGTATCTAGCTCCAAGGTTCAGATGTCACCAATTACAATTTATTCAATATTATTGCAGGGAATTGTAATCTTTGGAATTACAATTTTTGTGCAAACTAGGGTGATACAGATGAGGGGCCCTGTTTTCACGTCAGCATTTAGGCCACTCACAACAGTAATTGTAGCTATTATGGCACTTCTAATTTTAGGCGAGGAATTGCACTTGGGAGGGTATGTTTGTTGACCTTTACTGTTCATTTGATTAGCTTTCTTGAGCCCATGTCAGAAAAAGAATTTCAAATGCTATATATCTCCTTTATCTTATGTACTACTTTTCAATCTTTTCCAGGGTAATTGGAGCTACAATGATAATCCTTGGCTTGTATGCAATTCTATGGGGAAAGGAAGATGAGAAAAAGAAGAGGCTAATGGAGCCAGTGATTTGTGATAAAGAAATAGAGATAAAAGCAGAAAAGCAATAGGACTGTATTTTAATGAAAATGGTTGTTTAGACTCTATTTATATAGTTGATTCAAGGCATAATATGTATAATGAGACCCATATCTAAAATAAATAGGCTCAAATATTATTTATATTATGAATACATGATAAACTGTCTCGAAAAGAAAAATTATTTATTTAATATAAATTCGATCTAACATGAGAACGAGTTTTACAATATAACTCAACTCAACTTAACTAAGCTTTTATTCCAAAAATTTGGGGTCGCCTATATGGATTCTCTTTCTCTATTTTAAACGATTTTGGGTTAAATTCTCGAAAATGTGTAATGCTTTTAGGTCATGTTGTACTACTCTTCTCTAGGTCAGTTTAGGTCTATCTCTTCTTTTCTTTCTATCATCTAACCTAATGTGCTCTACTTGTCTAACTGGAGCCTCCGTATGTCTACGCTTCACATGACTAAATCCTTCTCTTAACTTATCCTCGCACTACTCCTAACTTTTCTTTAATACTCTCATTGCTGTTTATCTAGTCTAGTATGACCGCTTATCCACCTTAATATTCTCATCTCCGCAACTCTTATCTTAGAGTTTTACAATCTTTAAATTAAATATTTATATAGAAATTTGTGTATAATTAATTTATGTGTGAATAATGAATGCACAAATTTAGATGTAAATATATATTTAATATAATGATTATTAGAATCATTTTCATATAAAATTAAGTTTTTCCTTTTAAGCAACCATGCCCAAAAAAATGAAAATTCATATTTTACTTATTTAGAAATTGAAGCTTAATAATTTTCTCTTTCCCTTTTCTTTCTTTACCCTTAATTAACTTAAGAAATTAGAAAGAAGCAAACGTATTTCACCAATGTAAGACTTATTAATATTAAGTTCATCCAGAATCAGTTTAATTTTTCGTAGTTACCAATGCAAATCTATATATCAGTATATCTGGGAGCTTATGATAGCATCCTAATCACAAAACGCTACCTGGTCAGTGTAATAGGGATGGGATTAAAGTTCTTGTTCCTCGATCGAGCTCAAAACGGGAAGTTCTTGCCAAGTACATGTACACCTGACTTTTTTTTAGTTGCCTTCAAAAGGAGACTTAGCTTAATAAATGATAATAATAAAATTAATAAATTTATTTAATATATACATATTAATTATTATTAATAAAAATATAACTAAAAAATAAAAATAAAATCTATTAAAAGTTTAAGTGTGTTACTTGGCAAAGGGCGGAGTCAGGAAATTAGTGGATCAAAAAATTTTTATTTCACTCAATTAAGAGGAAAAAATTTTGTATAATAATAAATTATTTATTGAAAAGAAATTTAATAAGACATGTAAATTTTCAATGTGCAACAATAATTATGTAAAAAAAGAAAATAACTTTATAAAATGATATTCTCGTTATAATAGTGTTGTATGATCGTTTCATTGCCAGTGCTATCAAAGGCATTTTTTATCTATAAATATAATTAAATAATTATTCAACAACTAATCTCATAGTCGATTTTGCAATTGAGTTTTTATAGTCTTTATCGTAGAAAATACCCTTTAAATACATGCAGTTATAATAGGTATTATTCATGCCATTCAATAGGAAATGAGCAAAAGAAATTTAAAAAAATAAATAAAAATTGTGAATATGAGAAGGAAAAAAATGAAAATTATAAAAGAAAAAGTAAAAAAAAAAAGATGTGGCTACATTTTTTAAAATTTTAATATACATAAATTTTAACTTTTTTTAAATTTTATTATTTATTTTAAAAAATTAAATTTTAACACTCTCGTGGCTAAGGATTGTACATATGACAATATCTTATTAATCTATTTTATAGATGTAGATTATTTTATTAATTAAATTTGATTAGGTCACTATAATTCTCCGAACACAGACTTCTAAATTTTTAACCGATAATAAATTTTGCTTGCCTACACCTTGTGTACATATGTTATTCGAGTATAGAGCGAGCTATAATCAATATTAGTATAAATATATTTAATTCAATGTAAGTATCTTATATTAATAGATATTTGACCAATTTTATTTATATAATTTTTTAGTGTTGACAGATAAAATAAAAATATAGGATTAGATATTTGAAGAGAACATGTACTTTTAGATAAAAATATATTATTTCAATATGCTAATATGAAAAATATTACATATTATTGAAGATGCATTTTTAGATGGTATTTATATAAGTCTTTGTTAGTGAAATACCAATTTTCTTAATAATGTGATAGAATTATTAAGAGTTAAAATATTAGAATTTAAATGGTAATTTAAAAGTATGAGTAGAATTGTAAAAATTTAAAAATAATAAGATTTTTTTAATAGTTATCTCATTTATTTTTGTATCTCTTTATAGAAAAGTTTATGTATAATGTATCGAGAACAATATATTCCCTTAAGAGGCACCACTAAGGCAAAGTCGAGACAACTTAACAAAAAAAAAAAAAAAAAGTAAAACACCATATGAAAGGACAATAATTCCAAAGAAACTCAAGCACAAATTGGCCAACGATTTTTAATATATGGTGGAAACGAAAGTAATCATTTATGAGACTAAAGAATTATGGTGCTTGTTAGAGGATGTAATGAGTAGATCTCAAGACTCAAGACTAGCATCCACTGTAAAAAATTTTAATAGCTATATATACGTCAGCCGTGCATGATGCATCTATAGTAATGGTCCTCTCATTAAACATTGAAAACTTGTTATCATTCCATGAATTTCTTCTCTTACTTGATACACCCACTTAGAAGCATTCCAGTCAGGAATCGGAAGGCTTTTGTTGTTTTGGTTCCTTAGCACTTAGCTATAGCTTGGAAGTAGTGTGTCACTAAATTTACGTGAACTGAGTAGAGTTGGAAATGGAAGAGATTAAAGAGTGTGTTGGAGGAGGAAGATCAAGAAATTGGGAAGAAAAAAATAATTTTATTTGAAAAGCTGAAACCATATCTCTTATGTATATTTGTTGCTTTCTGCCAGGCAGGATTTAACATAATCTCCAAGGTTTGCTTGGATAAAGGCACGAGTGTTTATGTTCTTGTGGCCTATGGGTTTGCCATTGGAACAGTAACTACAGCTATTCTAGCATCACCATTTGAAAGGTTCCTTCCTTTCTCTTCTTCTTCTTCTTCTTCTTCTTCTTCTTCTACTACTACTACTACTACTACTACTTACCTTTTTACTGGTCTTGTTGATACTAATTATACTCACTGCTTACTAATTTGTCCAAAGCAAACACTGCAGGAAGTAACTGATAGATTCATGTTGCAGGAAAAATGAAAGCAAGCTGAGTCTCCCAACATGCCTAAATATCTTTTTACTAGGTTTCCTAGGGTGAGTAGATTCTCTAATTAATGGTTGATCATGAGTTGATCCACTGTTCTTTTGTTACAAATGAGGTTGAGATCAATTTTAATGTCCTTTAAATATAATTATATATCAGAGTTTAGAACAGAATATTGTTCTACATTGGTCTGGAACACACTTCATCAGCATTAGCAGCTGCCATGAACAACTCCATCAATGACCTTTATTTTGGCCATTTTATGCAGGTATAGTTAAACATTACCAATGCCACGCATCCCAAATTAATATCTTTCTATTCTATGAATGGCAAATCAATTGATAAACCTCCTACCCTGTTGACATGCCTAGAAAAGGCATTTCTTAGCATTGAAGCTTTGTTTTGTCCGTTAAGAATGGAGAAATTAGACTTTTCCAATCTCAATGGCCAAGCAAAGGTTGGAGGAACTATAGTAGCATTGGGCGGTGCCACACTCATGACCTTATACAGGGCTATCACTGTGCTTTCAGTGCATGATCCCCACGCTTATCATCAGAATTCTGCATCAAAAATTTTCCTAGATAAGAAATTAAAAAAGGGCTCTCTCATGCTTCTTATTCAGACAATTACATCAGCAGCTTTCTTCATCTTACAGGTGATTAATACTGGAAAATAGAGCTTATATGTCTATGAAATAAGATGAGTGTTTCTTTTACTTTTTTTTCAAAGTGTGAAATCAGAATCTTTCCAAGTAACTGTAATTAATTAGTGTATCATGATGGTGCAGACAACAACAGTGAAAAAGTATCCAGCTCCTATAACACTTACCTCATTAACAAACCTAGTAGGTGATAGATCATAAAACTTTATTATGGAGATTGTCCTAGGACATCAGTCTCGTTACTCCTACATATAGTGTAAGTTTAATATATGGTTTCTACTCGTCTAAAATGGCAGAGCCAATACTATTAAATTATCAAGCGCCAAGATTCAGATGACACCAATGACAATTTATTCAACTATTTCAGGGAATTGTATTGTTTGGAATTTCAATTTATGTGCAGACTCTGGTAATACAGATGAAAGGCCCTGTTTTCGTGACAGCATTTAGGCCAATCATAACTGTAATTGTAGCTATTATCGGACTACTAATTTTAGGCGAGGCATTGCACTTAGGAGGGTATGCTTGTTGATTTTTATTGTTCATTTGATCAGCTTTCTTGAACTCAAGTCAGAAAAAGAATTTCAAATGCTATATATGTCTCCTTTATCTCACATACCACTTTTCAATCTTGTCAGGGTAATTGGAGCTACAATGATAATCCTTGGCTTGTATGCAATTCTATGGGGAAAGGAAGATGAGAAAAAGAAGAGGCTAATGGAACCAGGGATTTGTGATCAAGAAATGGAGATAAAAACAGAGAAGTAATAGGACTGTATTTTATGGAATATTCTTATCTGGTCGACCCAAAATAGAAGAGGTATAATTATGTCCTTGTGTAAAATAAATGGGAGGTTATGGTAAATCGGATCTAGCTAAAAAAAAAAAAACCTGCATTACATTTATTCATAAATTGAAGCTTTAACAACTTTCCCTTTCCATACCCTTAATTAATATTTTTTTTAATTAAAAAAAATATATTTTATTCATAAAGAGTAAAATATATGATCTAAACCCATTACAAGGACCATACATTTAGAAAGTCTAACTAAAACACTTGAGTTCATATCACCCAACTAAAAGCCAGCCCTTACCCTTAATTAACTTAAGAAAATTAGAAAGAAGCAAAAGTATTCTACCAATGTGTTAATTTGTTGTTTTAATCAGCTTTGCTGAACCCAAGTAATCAATTAGGAAAAGATTTTCGATTGTATGCTCTCTCTTTTTAATCGTTTTACAGGATAATTCTTGGCTTGTATGCAACTCTGTGAGAGAAGGACGAAGAGAGTCATCAGTTGGAGACTCCAGTTATTTGTGATCAAGAAATTGAGATTAGATCGCAAAAGTCAAGCCGGCTTTTGTTAATTACATCCAAGTGAATATTAATTAATAAAGTTTCTGTATTTCCTTAATTTTTTCTCTTGATCGATCAGCTTAAGTAGACCTGCTTACCAATTAATCTAGTTTGTCTCAGATCTAGTCAGCCCATATACTTGACCTACTCTTGTTTATTTTTTTAAAAATTTTAGCTTAAACTCAGTCAATTATAATCTCAAATATATATATATATATATATATATAAATAAAGGTGAGCGAAATATTAGCTTAATTCTTATTGTTTGGGCACTTAATAGTATCAACCTACTATACTGGAATAAATCTGTTAAATTATTTATTTCATATCACATAATTAAATTAAAATAGAATTTATGCTGTAAAAATGTTATTGACATAAATATCATAAAATTTGTGTTGTATTTACACACCCGTAATATACTTCTCACAAATAATGTTGATATCTCAAGCGTATAAAATAAAATGTTGGAGCCTGAAAGTAATGATAGCATTTTGGGCACCATAAGAACTCTTATATTTAAGAGCAATAAAAATGTTGATTATAAACATACAGAGTTACCCCAAAAGATAATATAAATAAAAGTTGAGTTGAAAATAAATCACTTGTCATTAAGAGAACTTGGACCAAATTTATCAATCAAACTGATTTAATTAAAAATCAGACCCCAATCCAATCTAGTTTAACTATGAAACCCTATTTTTAAGAGAACCGGATCAATTCGGTCGGTCGGATTAGTTTAGTAAGAAATTGAATTAGTGGCTAGTTCGATTCAGATATAAACCCATGATTTCTTGAAATCGTAATTGATTGGGTCTAACTAGCGGGGTAATCGATGAATCGAGTAACCCAACCGTTCAAGTAAAAAGATACAAAGGAGGCACTACCGGGAGTTGATCGTGGGACCAAAGACATGCAACTTGGGACCACTAACCAAGTGAACTAAAGCCATGTTTAACAGTGTCTTAATATGTTAACTTGAATTATTTATTTTATTTTATTATTTTTTATATGATAAAAAGTATATAAATTTTTTATTTATTATGTTATATAATTTTAATATATTAACTTTTATTTTTATATGAATAAATTTATTTTTGTAAAAATTTTAATTTAATATATTTCTTTATTTTAAATAATTAAATATCATTATTTAAAATTTTAATTAACCGTTTAATTTTTTTTTCAAAAATTTATATATTAAATTTAATTAAATTTATTTTAATAATTATTTTAAATTAATTATAATAAATATTATTATTAATGTATAATATTTATACTGATTAAACATCAATTTAATCCGAGTTTAACGTTAAATCCAGTTTGAATTCTTTATTTTACTCTCCTCGCCTTTTTTACGCTGTTCTGTTTTCATTGGACCGACTGTTACATTATATATATTCTTTAATGGGGCACCAATAAGGTAAACTCCAGATGCCTTCTAAAAAAAAAAAAAAAGTTAAAACACCAAATGAACGCACGATAATTCCACAGAAACTCAAGCAGAAATTGGCTAACGTATGGTGGAAACGAATGTAATCATTAATGAGATTAAAGTAGTGCATGTTAAATGAGTAACTCTCGAGTCAAGAATAGCATCCACTGCAAAAAATTTTTATGGCTATATATATATGTTAGCCGTGCATCTATGGTACCACTCATTAAACATTGAAAAATCATTCCATGTAAGCAAGTGGTTATCCAGCTAAAATCAAACAGAAACATATAACAGTACAACCAGCCAAATCGAATTCTACTTTTGAGTACAGATCATGTGTACAGACATCAGGAACACATTGATAAATGGTCCAGCAATTTGTTGACCTTGTATCCACAAGCCATGTAACAGGCAACATAACATCTACAACAGAGAGTCCATGTGCCACATCTCTATGGATGAGAGCAGGATCTCAAATGCTATACAAAATCAAAGAGCAAAACGATACTAATGCACTAGACCCATCTGAATTTACAGTGCATAAATCACATGCCAATATGCCATCAAATAACACAAATAAATTGCAAAGTAAGATGTCAGATGGTCTAAGCACGATCATGAAGATGGTTACATACCCGAGAGGATAAGTAAGCAATTAAAGATATGTGGGCAATAATTTGTCCTCCCATAAGACCATATCCAGTAATAAATGGAAATGGGAGTTACAGAGTAATGAGGTCAAAGTGAAAGCGGATAAAATTCACCTATAGATATGAGACAGCCCACCCACATTATTAAGTAAAATAACTCCACACTCTTTATTTTTCTCTATCCAGAATAATGTTGTCAATGCAATCAGCCTCGTGAAGCTGGAAGTATAATCATGATTTGGGCATAGGGGCAAGCATGAAAACTCACTGGGGTTCATTGCATTGGGTGAGTTGAGAAATTTTGTGTGAAAAACTTGGAAAAATAGTTGTCCTTCTCGAGATAACAAATAATGTGAAGTTTATCAGGTAAAAGCATGGGCACATGCAAATAGTTTATCATTATTTATTCAAAACATGGAAGAACAGCAACCAAAATGAGATGCAGCATAAGGATAGAGAAGATCATTTAAAAAAATAAAATTAAAAAAAAAAAAGAAAACACACACACACACGCATCCACAACAAGACAAAAGTGTAGTCAGTTATACATACTGTGACATTATCGATGCCAGCACCAATCTTCTCTGCTTTATCTGGATGATAGTTGAAGACATTATCAAGCACATATGACTGGTCAGCAGCAGACAGTGGATCCCCATCATTGTACCTATATAACCGAATTTCCTATTCAGAATTTGAAAAGATTGAATTATGCAGAATAAGGTGCAATTGATACATTCAAAGGAATCAAGAAGACTTGCCACCAAGTTAATTTCTCCATCATGTTAGCAATATGCTTCATTATGATCCATATGTAATAATTGGAACACATTTCTACAGGTATTTATGAGTACAACATAGAAAACATACCCAGATTGATGCACATTACTTTTCTGATAGACCGCATTAATGGCTCAATCTTAAAGAGAATATCCTGCTCATGAGAAGTAAACACGTCCAACCTTTGTCTGGTTGATGTATACATCTCAGAGAGAATATCCTGCTCTCAAAATTTGGTTTGTGCATATGCGAAATTGAAATTTTTTTTCTTACTCGTATTTTTCCACAAGTTTTCAAAATAACTGTGAAATATACTACTACAAAATTGTAAAAAATAGAAGCAAAAAGTGAGCTTTTCCCACAAAAATGTGACCTAACTTGTGAAACATACCACACCAAACTTTCATGGAAAGAATTGAAAATTAACTCAAGCAACAATTTGCCTATATATATTCAACCATGAAACATAAATGATTTCAATTCAACCAAACTCAACTTTAAAACTCTAGAATTTTACATGAATTCAACAACACAAAAAAAAAACACATCTCATTCAAAATTTCAGAATTTCACCAAAATATCATTAAAACCACAATTCTCAACTCCATAATTTCAGCTCTATATTCCATCAAATTGCAGCATACCATTGGAAATAAAAGCAAAGTTTTAAAAACTTCCCTTTTAAAGATTTCAATACTTAAATCAACAAGCACATCTTCTACTCAGCTCCTTATTTGCCATCTTCTCGTTAATTTCATTTTGCCGCATAAAAAATTCACCAAATAATTACTCTAATGGTAGCTAAAATTAACCTTAAATTGCTCAATGAAGCACAGAAGCTAAACAAACAATTATAGACAGCAAATTTCAGCAATAACCAACAAAATGCAGTAGATGAACAGTAAATATCAGTATGGATAGTACCAAAAACCTGCAAAATTCAAAAATCTCAATTTGCTCACTGCATAAGCAGCTAGAACACATCACATGCATTCCTAATGACATCATCAGACCTCTCACTCAAAATACACATTCCAAATTCCTAAATTTCATGAAAACATCATCAAAACCACTATTTTGTGCAATATAATCTATTCAAAAATACTATCAAATTAAATATCAATACCAATTTGTTCAAATTGCTAAGATTGCATTTTTACACTCAATAAATAGCATTAATAACTTTAAAATTATTTCTAAACAGTAGTAAAGCTTATACTAGTGAAGATTGACATTTTTAAGTCCAAGCTCACCAAAATTCTTCAAACGGCAAGTTCAGATTTGACTAAAATTATGTAGCAACATCATATAAACAGTAGTAAGTATAGGACTTCCCTTTAAAACTGCAATTCTTGAATGAACCAATACTCCATCTTACATTTCCTTTGACACACTCACATCATACACACTTTTTTGTAACAAAATAAACAATAATCAGAATTTAAATTTTAAGTTTGGGAAAATTAAAAACAAAGAAACCAAAGCAAACAAAGAATTAAAATCTTGGGCAGCCTCTCAAGGAGCGCTAATTTTAAGTCATTAGCTCAACTCCTTCAACAATTACTGTGAGAATGGAAGGTCAGAAAGGAAGTAAGTGGCTCTTTTCTCAATTGGCTCACCAGATATGTAAATATTTAATCTTTGGCCATTAACCTCAAATGCACCAGATTTTTCACTTCAAACCTCCACAGCTCCATGGAGAACCTTAAAAGGCCCTGATCATCTGAATTTCAATTTACCTGGAAATAACTTCAACCTTGAATTGAATAACAAGACCAAATCTCCTTCTTTTAAATCTTTCTTTTTTATGTGCTTATCAAGCCTTTTTTTTTTTTTTTGTTCTTTCCTTGTATATTCTGGCATTTTCGTAAGGATCTAACCTTATCTCTTCCAACTCATCCAACTGAAGTAGTCTCTTTTCACCAGCTGCCTTCAAATCAAAATTCAACCTTTTTATGGCCCAGTAGGCTCTATGCTCCAGTTCCACAGGAAAATGGCAAGATTTGCCATACACAAACCAATAAAGTGTGGTTCTTATTGGGGTTTTGAAGGCTGTCCTATAAGCCCATAAGGCATCATCTAGCTTTAATGACCAGTTCTTCCTAGAACTACTAACAATCTTCTCCAAAATTTGTTTCAACTCCCTATTTGAAAGCTCAACCTGCCCATTGGTTTGGGAATGGTAAGGTGTGGCTATCTTGCGCTTAACCCCATATTTGCTCAAAAGTTTCTCAAATTGATTATTGCAAAAGTGAAAGCCTCCATCACTAATCTTGGATCTTGGATTCCCAAACCTAGTGAGAATGAACTTCTTCAAAAACTTCAATACAACTCTTGCATCATTTGTGGGTGAAGTAATGGTTTCAACCCATTTGGAAACATAATTTACAGTAACTAGGATGTACTTATTCCCATAAGGAGGAAATGGTCCCATGAAATCTATTTCCCAGACATCAAACAATTCCACTTCCAAGATTCCTTGTAAAGGCATTTCATCTCTTCTAGTAATGTTCCCTGTTCTTTGGCATCTGTCACAAGCTAATACAAATTTCCTAGAATCCCTAAACATATTTGGCCAAAATAGGCCACTTTGCAATATTTTACTCACTATCTTAGAAGTGCTCATGTGTCCTCCATATTCAGATGAATGGTAATGGCTTAAAACACTCTCTAACTCATCCTCTGGAATACATCTCCTAACAAGTCCATCATAACATCTTCAGAAAAGGTAAGATTCCTCCCATGTATAATTTCTGACCTCAAATAAAAATCTTTTTCTTCATTGGTAGCTCAATTCAGGTGCGAGAATATCACAAGCCAAGTAGTTGACAAAATCTGCATACCAAGGTAAACTTGACTTGGCTATTGCTAAAAGCTGCTCATCTAGAAAACTATCATCAATCGGTAACTCTTCTCCTAATTCATCCTTATTCTCTAGTCTAAGCCTAAATAAATGGTCAGGTACTATATTTTCTGACCCTTTCTTATCCCTAATCTAAGTCAAATTCTTGCAGCAACAAAGACCATCTAATCAATCTAGTTTTTGTCTCTTTCTCATTCAACAAGTACTTGATGGTTGAATGATCTGCAAAAACTACAACCTTAGAACCAACCAGGCAAGACCCAAACTTTTCTATAGCAAACACTACAGCCAGATACTCTTTCTTTGTAGTAGTATAATTAACTTGTGCGTCATCTAGAGTGCGGCTGGCGTAGCATATTGCATAGACTTTTCTCTCCTTTCTTTGACCTAACACAGCCACAATGGTGAAATCACTTGCATCACGCATTATTTCGAATGGTAGAGATCAATCCGGAGGTTGCATTATGGATGTTGTGATTAAAGCTTCTTTTATCCTGCAAAAAGCACTTAAGCAATCAACATCAAAGTTAAACTCAACATCTTTATTTAACAAATTAGTCAAAGGTTTAGAAATTTTAGAAAAATCCTTAATAAGTCTCCTGTAAAAGCCTGCATGTCCAAGGAAGCTTCAAACTTCTTCGATTGAATTTAGTGATGGCATCATCTCTATCACTTCCACTTTTGCTTTGTTCACCTCTATTCCTCTTTCTGAGACTAAGTGTCCTAGCACAATACCTTTCTTTACCATAAAATGGCATTTTTCTCAATTTAGCACAAGATTTGATTCCTCACAACGCTTTAAAACTTGAGAAAGGTTATTTAAGCAAGAACCAAAACTAGTACCATAAATTGAAAAATCTTCCGCAAATAATTCCATTATTTCCCAATTAAATAAAAAAAATTGCAATCATACATCTCTGAAAGGTCATAGAGGCATTACAAAGACCAAAATGCATCCTCCTATATGCAAAGGTGCCATAGGAATACGTGAATATGGTCTTTTCTAAAAAACTTCATCTATTTCTAAAGTCCCTACCTCATGCAAAATGCACAAAAATATGTTAAATAGAGAACAACATGAACTCCGCCTAAGTAGTTTACGCTTAGCCGGTCCCAAGCCCGGATAAAGGAGGAGGGTTGCGGCAGGTGACAACCAGCGTAAAAATTTCGTCATACCCTATGATATGGATTCAAAAAATATAAACGTTAGGGCGTCCTCTACTAACGACGCGCTACATTGGAGCCCGGGTGTAGTGATAAATATGCAAGGGTGTAGGGCGTTCACCGAAAGCGACGCGCCATGCCGGCACCCGGGTGTGGTGTTAAGTGAGCAAGGGTTCCCACATCATGGACGGGTGTGGGTAAAGAAGTTAGTCCATAGGACAGATAGTGGAACAAATAGTGGAACATAACACAAGATAGACATAGAAAACAATAGAAGATATAATAGAAGGAGACCAATTAGGAAGGAGCAAGATAGGAGGAGAATCAGGGTTGGTACTTGGAATGTTGGATCACTTACAGGAAAATTAATGGAGCTTGTGGATACCTTGGAAAGGAGAAGGGTGAATATTGCTTACATTCAGGAGACTAAATGGGTAGGAGAGAAAAGTAAGGAAGTGGGTAATTCAGGGTACAAATTGTGGTTTACCGGAAAGGAGAGAAACAAGAACGGAGTGGGTATAATCATAGACAGAACATTGAAAGACGCAGTAGTAGCTGTGAAAAGAGTAGGAGATAGAATTATACTAGTAAAGCTAGTACTAGAAGGAGAAACAATAAATATAGTTAGTGCTTATGCCCCACAAATAGGACTAGACAGTGAGAGTAAACAAAGGTTTTGAGAAGATATGGATGATTTAATGCAAAGCATACCGAATGAAAAGAATGTTTTCATTGGTGGAGATTTGAATAGACATGTAGGAATGATAGACAAGGTTATGAGAATGTTCATGGAGGTTTTGGTTTTGGCAGTCGAAATAAGGAGGGAAAAAGCATCCTAGATTTTGCTATGGCATACGACCTAATACTAGCAAATACCTACTTTATAAAAAGAGAGTCACATTTAGTGACTTTTAAAAGTGGGCAACATAGAAGCTAAATCGACTTCCTCTTAACCAGGAAGACATATAGAGCTCTATGCAAGGATTGCAAGGTCATTCCAGGAGAGGCTTTAACAAGTCAACATAGGTTGGCGGTCTTGAATGTCAAGTTTAGGAACAATTCAAGTAAGGTCAGAAGAAATAGTGTAGCTCGAACAAAGTGGTGGGAGTTCAAAGGAGTAAAGCAAGTGAAGTTCAAAAATGAGCTTCTCGAGTCCGAAGTATGGAAGCTAGATATGGAGGCCAATGATATGTGGATACAGATGGCATCAAAGATTAGAGAAGTAGCTAAAAAAGTACTTGGAGAGTCTAAAGGACATGGACCACCCTCAAAAGAGAGATGGTGGTGGAATGAGGAAGTACAAAAGGCAGTGAAGAGAAAAAGGGAATGGTATAAGAAATTACCTAAATGTGATAATAATGAGGCATATGAACAATACAAGATAGCAAAGAAAGAGGCAAAAAAGGCAGTTAGTCAAGCAAGAGCACAGGCCTTTCAAAAGTTATATGAGAAACTTGGAACTAAAGAAGGGGAGAAAGATATTTATAGATTAGCAAGGAGTAGAGAAAGAAAATGTCAAGATCTCAATCAAGTTAGGTGCATTAAGGATAAAGAAGGAAAAGTGTTGGTGAAAGATGAGGACATTAAAGAAAGATGGAGAAATTATTTTAATGATCTCTTTAACAATAGTCAAAATAGAAATAGCGTGAATATAGATCATAGAACAATAGAAAAGAATGTAAATTATACTAGAAGGATTAGATCTTTAGAAGTAAAGGAAGCACTTAAGAGAATGAAAATGGGTAAAGCCTGTGGACCCGATGAAATACTAATTGAAGTGTGGAAGTATTTGGGAGATATGGGAATGGCATGGTTAACTAAATTATTTAATAAGATTCTAAACTCAAAGAAAATGCCTGATGAATGGAGGAAGAGTATTTTAGTACCTATTTTTAAAAATAAGGGAGACATACAGAGTTGCTCAAACTGTAGGGGAATTAAACTCATGAGCCATACTATGAAGTTGTGGGAGAGAGTTGTGGAGCATCGACTACGTCATGATACTTCTATCTCTCTCAATCAATTTGGTTTCATGGCCGGTCGTTCAACTATGGAAGCAATCTTTCTCATTAGAAGCTTGATGGAGAAATATAGAGATGTGAAGAAAGATCTACACATGGTTTTTATTGATTTAGAGAAGGCTTAAGATAGTGTTCCAAGAGAAGTCTTATGGAATGTGTTAGAACAAAAGAGGGTATCTATTAGGTACATACAAGTATTGAAAGATATGTATGAAGGAGCAACTACTATTGTGCATTAAAGTGAGGGGACATAAGAGATTTTCCGATCTCAATTGGATTACACCAAGGATCAGCCATAAACCCTTACCTTTTTACATTAGTTTTAGATGAACTGACGAAACATATACAAGAGAGTATTCCTTGGCGCATGATATTTGCGGATGATATTGTTCTGATAGATGAGACACGAGAAGGAGTCAATAGGAAGCTAGAACTTTGGAGAAGTACTCTAGAGTCAAAGAGTTTTAAGTTAAGTAGAACGAAGAGAATACATGCATTGCAAGTTCTGAAGGCCAAACCGGTGATAGGGAAGGAGTTAGTTTGAATGGAGTGGTACTGCTCCAAAGTAATCACTTTAAATATCTAGGCTCATCCTTCAAGTAGATGGGGATGTGAGGAGGATGTTAGTCATAGGATTAAAGCCGGATGGTTGAAGTGGAGACGTGCCACGGGAGTTTTATGTGATCGTAAGATTCCCAATAAATTAAAAGGAAAATTTTACCGTACAGCCATACGACCGGCTATGTTATATGGTAGTGAGTGTTGGGTACTGAAAGAGTTGTATGCATCTAAGATAAGAGTTGCAGAGATGAGAATGTTAAGGTGGATGAGTGGCCATACTAGACTAGATAAAGTCCGTAATGAAAGTATTAGAGAAAAGGTAGGAGTGGTGCCAATTGAAGATAAGTTGAGAGAAGGGAGATTAAGGTGGTTTGGTCATGTGAAGCGTAGACATACGGAGGCTCCAGTTAAACAAGTAGAGCACATTAGGTTAGAGGATAGAAAGAAAAAAAGGAGTAGACCTAAATTGACTTGGAGGAGAGTAGTACAACATGACTTAGAAGCATTACACATTTCTGAGGATTTAACCCAAAATCGTTCAGAGTGGAAAAAGCGAATCCATATAGCCGACCCCAAATTTTTGGAATAAAGGCTTAGTTGAGTTGAGTTGAGTTGAGTTGAGAGAACAACATGAACAAATAGCAAAGGAATGGCTTTTCATATATTGATATTAATGAAGAACCTGGCTCTGTCAAGTGTCATTGATGGATGCAAATTATACATCAATGAATTTACACATCATAAAACTCAACTCAACTCAACTCAACCTTTATCCCAAAAATTTGGAGTCAGCTATATGAATTAGCGTCTCAACTCAACTCAACTCAACTCAAATTACGCATCATAAAAAATGGTATTGTAGAATAAAGGGTGGTTTGTTTGTGTGCATGCTAGTGCAAAAGAAGTGTGAACATCCAGATGGCTATCTACACACTACTCCACGTTCTAATTTAGAAATTTCAACTAAAGTAAGAGGAAAAGGATGATACCTAAACTGCCTGATCAAATGCACAAGACACTCCCAACAATTCTTGAACTTGTTTAATAGCATATGGTGTAGAACGTGTGGTATTAATCAAATGAAGAATAGGAAGACAAGAATCTAGGACGATTCTCCATGCATCACCACTCTGTTTCATAGCTGATTTCTCAATAACAACATCCATGGCTAGTTCCCCCTTCTAAGTCCTCGAAGGATTCCTTCTCCTAGTTGTATCTGGACTAACCCAAATAATGTTTGCAGAGGAAATTCGATGGTCGCCTGTCCATTTTAGGGATAGAGTTTATGACTCAGCAAAGATGCACTCTAAATACCTTGATTTTTCTTATAGATCATAGATTCATATAATTATGCAACAGAATTTTGAATTTTTATATTTTATATAATAGATTTGAGGAAATGTATAACTTATTCAATAGCACAACCCCTTTGAATTCCTGTGTCTAAAAATTGAGTAAGTTGTATTGCATAACTAGTCTGTTAAAAATGGATTAGAAGAGGATGGAGCATGTTGGAATCCCTTAATTAGTGCATTAGCTGTAAATTAGAATGTGTTAAAATCCCTTAATTAGTGCATTAGCTGCAAATTAGAATGTAAATTAGTAATATTAGGGATATTTGTATTTATTAGCTTTTATTTTCTTTCTTATTAAGGCTATAGCCTTTGTGTATAAATTTGAATCATTGTAACACTGTGAAATACATCAAGAAATTCTTCAATTCTCTCTAATCTCAACATGGTATCAGAGCCTTAGCCATTTTATCTGGCAATTTTTTTTTGCAGAGAGAAAACAGTGAGAAATAGTTAGGGTTTGTGTGGGTAAGCCTTGAAAGCGAATCTGTTAAGGGAGGTAGTTGTCACCGCCCCTTTAGGAAGGAAGAGAACCTCGTCGCCGGTCCTCGCCTAGATTCTCACCGCCATCCGGTGAGGTGCATGATCCCACTTCCCGATAGAAAGTTTCCGCCTCGTGTACACGCGCAGTGGAGTGAGCCTGTTCCTGGTCAGTTTTTCCAGCCGCACTTTTTTTTTTCAACGACATCCCTAGTGTACCGCGCCTCTGCCCAGCCCATTTCTGTCTCTTGGTTTGCAATTTTATTTTTGGGTATTTGTCTTTTACCTACTATTTCTTTTAATCAGTTCTCTGAATCATGTCTGATGCAAAAAATTCAGTAGTTGAAGGGAATTTAACTGCTACAACTGAAAATCCCTCATTAATTATTAGCCCCATAAAGTTTGATGGGACAAATTACCTTGCATGGTCTAGATCATGTCTCCTTTTTATTCAAGCTAGAGGGTTGTAGTGTTATCTTACTGGAGATAAGTAAAAACCAGAAAAGTTTGCTTCTACTTACAGTCAATGGGAGTCAGAAAATTCTCTTATCATGTCATGTCACACCTTACCCCTCTGTAAGGCATAACATGATCCCGTAATATACCTAATGAATTACCGACTCCGTCTACCGATAACTCATTAAATACACTACAAGGGATTTTAAAACAATTTTCTTACTTTTTGAAAGTGATGAGCATTTCTAGCAGGCATTAAAAACATTTAATTGAAGTTTAAAAGTTATGTAAAATTTTTGTCCATTTTTATTTTTCTGCAAATTTTGAAAAAATTTCAGCAGAGTGCCGACTATAATTGAGAAAAACCAAAAATTTTCACCTGTAGAAAACACTTCCTATTTATGCACTTCACTAAAATCAACCACCATCATAGCTCAATTCATCACAATTTTTCCTAAACTCCACAATTTAAGTCAATTTTCAACTCAAATATTTTCAAAAATAATATTGAATAATTTCATTTACATTCCATAAAAGAAAAAGTAATATGCATTCATCAGTCAAATTTAACATCAGGAAATCCAAAATAATATTATTACAAGTTTTGTACAACGACTTAAGTCCAATTTATAAAAAGTACATACAATCACATACATCAAAATAAATATATACAATAAGGGTATAATGTTATTCCCGACAAAATCTCAAAGGTAGTACTGTAGTCCTCAGCAGCTCACTCGGCTACTCTACTAGTCTCTCTACCCGTGATAGCAATAAAAAACCATCGCTGAGTACAATGACTCAGTGGTGCACAACATACTAAAAATACTCATAATTAAATCACAAATATCCAATTATAATGATGAAGTTAGTAAATAGATACAAAACACAATTTTAAATTTTAATCAAAGCATTTTCGTTTCAAAAGTCACAAAACAAACTTTACAAAAACACACAGTCATATCATGCAATCAATATAGTGTTCATCTCAATAGCCAAAGGCTTATGATGCATATCAAGGCTAGCTAGCTTAAACTATGAGTACCCATTCAAATTTCTTCCTCTACTGGCACGCACCTCAACACTTCAGTCAAAGAGGGAATTCAAAATTATTTCCTCTCACTAGTCATGCTAGTGAGGCATTCAAATATATGGTCATGACACTATGGTTTCAAAACTATCTTAATAATTTTCTAAACATTTATTTGTAATTCATCACATACCACTAAATTTTCCAACAATTTAGGCCAAAAGCATATTGTTCCATTAAATCAAAATTTTCCCATACAACTAAGTCACAATTTATTCATTCAAACAATTTGCCAAAGAAAATTTACAGAAAAATTCTATGTTGTGCACAAATCTCGTGCGAATCGCCTCTAGGCCTTGACTCGATGTTTCCTTTCCTTTCTCTGTATTCTTTTCAACTGAAATACACAATTTGCAGTGTTTCAGTATCACAACTTATAATAAATTCAACAATAAATTTACATCTACTTATTTCAAGTCCTAATATGCTTAAATTAACGTTCTTTAAAATTTGTATTTCGGGGTTACTATTCATGTCAAAATGTTGACTTTCTTATACTTAATAGGTATGGGAATTTCAATTATATCTACATACCACATTTTGGGTGCCTAATTTGTTGGTTTTGGTTGCCCCCTTAAATTTCTAGGTCTCCTAAGTGCATTTTCAAATTTTCAGTTTTTGTGCCCTGTTTTGCATTATTTTATTAGTCAAGTTGCTGTGGGAATTTGGCTAAGTGTTCTTCATCAAAGTTGTTCCTTATTGTCTTATTTTTAATTCTCTTTTTGAATCACTCCATTTGGAGTTTTGTAGCCCAAGATATGATCATTTAAATCAGGCTAGTCGGTTTGGTGTTACTAAGAATTTTTGGGCACCTAATTGGTTCTGGCAGTTTTAGACATCTAACTTTAGGTGGTAAAATGACTTGGTTATGGGCAGAATTTGAGTTTGTGTTCTTCATGAAAGTTGTAGTCCTATGTCATACCTTTCCAATGCCACAAAAATCAGGTCATTTGGACCTGTCTAGCCCAAGTTATGGCCATTTAGTCATTTTGGTACAATAGCAGTGCACAACACTCAGGTTTGACCTAATTGTTCACTATGTTAATATCATTTTCTGGGCATGGTTTCTAAATAAAAATTGTGTCATTATGTGTCTATTTTCATTCTCAATTGGCCTCACACCAATTGGGTTGGCAGAATTTCAGTTTTGATCACTCAAAGGGACCTAGGTCAAGCTGCCAGAATAGGAACCCTAACCAATTCGAATTGCAATTTGTTTCTACCAATTCAAACACATCACAAATGGTTCCAATTGACCATTTTTAACCTCAATTAGGGTCAATTGCATCAATTGACCATTTCCTCCAATTTTTCTCCTAATTTCTAAAGCTCACCCTAAATTTTTTACTTATGTAATTTAATGCAATTAAATTGTATATTCTTGATCTACCTACTTAATTCACCTCAATTAATCCTTCAATTCCATCAAATTCAAGAATTTTCCATCCTCCTTAATGCTAACCAAAATTCCCAATTAGTCCTCCATAATTGTTTTGTTTGCATTTAAGTTAAATTCTAAGTTAATTGAACTAAAAACGTAGAAATTCAACAAAAGAATTCAAGTTTGATCACGAACCTCAAACTTTGATTTCCAATTCTCCAATTCCTCCCTTTTCTTCCTTACTTTTCTTGCTCAATCTTCTTCTCAAGTCACCAAAGTAAGGTTTAAGTAGCTAATTTGGGGAAATTGATAGAAATTTGGGGGTTTAAAAGCTTAGACTTAAGCTTTAATGGAGGTAAAAGAAAAATTTGAGAGAGAGGAAGAGGAGGTGATGGCAAGGCTTGAGAAAAATGAAAAAGATGACATTTTTTTTTTATTTTGTGGATTTAAATTGCTTTTTGACTTGGTCAATTATTTGAGGAAATTAATTTTAATTGTGACATCATATGTGACGTCATTTGTATGATGTAATAAAGCCATTTTTCAATCTTTTTCTTTTCCTTAAATTTTTCAATAGTTCTTTAATTTAATTCTCTATTCTGAAATTTTTATTTCTCCGATTTTATTGACAGTTAGGTCAGGACTCACCTCTAGGGGTGAATTGACCAATTTGCCCTTCGCCGGTTTAACCCGATTTGCAAGTAATTCAATATTTCTTCCGGATCCCTGACCTAATTACTTGACTTACTTACAAGTTTTTTTCTGTGGTTTTCTCTTTTCCACTAGGTTCGCAATAGTTCTTAGGACCGCTGCGTCACATTTTCTGGTTCAAAAGTAGGGTTAGGACTGACCTCACAGTCATTTCCCGGGAAGGTCACCCATCTCTGTGACTCCCGGCTCATTTAACCTTTTATGCCTTATTTTTCTTATTTATACTTCACTATCTGGTACTCACTATTTATTCCATTCAGGGCTTTTCTAAATATCTTAAACATAGTTCTAATCTCCTTAATTGTCCGGACCGATACCGATCACCGGAACAATGAAATACACCAAGCTATGCATATAGGGGTGTTACATGTCATGGCTTATCAATTCCATACAACCACATATAGCTCGTGGATATTTACTGCTGAATAGTGCAGCTGCCATTTGGAGTGCAGTTTCTCAGACATATTCTCAAGTTGGGAATGATGCACAAGTGTATGAGCTTCAAAACAAGGTTCTTGGTATGAAACAGGTAAGCTAATTGTTGCTCAATATTATGCAGAATTGAGTGGTCTATGGCAGAAACTGGACTTTTACCAGGACTTTCAGGCCTCATGTCCTGAAGATGCTGTTAAATTTCAGAAGTTGGTTGAGAAAGAGCAGATCTATGATTTTCTTGCTGGGTTAAATATGGAATATGATCAAATTAGGGTCCAAGTGCTTGGGAAGGATCCTTTACCTACCCTAAGACAGACATACTCTTATGTTCAGCAGGAGGAGTGCCATGATTCATTCTATGTCTGTTGATAAGGTAGGGCTAGTTGCTAATTCCTCACATGAACAGTCACATGGTTCATCAGATAAGGATCAACTATATTGTGACTATTGTGGAAAAAACTGGCATACTAAGGAACACTGTTGGAAATTGCATGGATACCGCACTAAAGGGCGTGGAGGAAAAAGGATGAGCCTTACTAGACCACAAGCTAATGTATCTGAGGCTGTGAATCTGTCTGAAGATACTACCACCACTGAGATGTTTTCCAATAAATAAGTACAAACTCTAAGGCGTTTACTATCACAACTAGAATCGCAATCCACCACAGTTGCTTCTTCTAACTTCGTTAACTCAGGTAATGCTTTTCTTACCAATCTTAATAATTCTTTTTGGGCTATAAATTCTGGAGCAAACAAGCATATGACAGGCTCTTCAAATAAATTCATATCCTATTCTCCATGTTCAGGAAAAGAAAAAGTCCGCACTGCGGATGGATCCTTATCTAGTGTTTCTGGAACAAGTTCTGTTAAATGCACCCCTAATATAAGTCTTAATTCTATTTTACATGTGCCCAGCTTTCCTATTAACCTCTTGTCTGTCAATTCAATCAAAAAAGCTCTAAACTGCAAAATTAAATTTTTCCCAACTCACTGTGTATTTCAGGAATTGACGACAGGGAGAACAATTGGCAGTAGTAGACTGCAAGATGGGCTATATCTCTTGAATTATTATGTTGGCTAGGCCATGTTGGAGCAATCTATGGGTGCCGAGGAACAAATTAGCATGTGGTATAGAAGACTAGGATATCCTTCATCTACTGTGTTAGAAGAAAAACTTTATCCTTTTCTGTTTAAACAAAGCAAAACTGAATTGTTAGTATGTGATGCTTGTGAATTTGCTAAACATGCTAGATAATCTTATCCTGCAATAAATAATAAAGCTTTAGTTTCTTTTATGACTATCCATTCTGATGTATGGGGGCCTACTCAAACTGTGTCTTTATCGGTTTACAGATGGTTTGTGACTTTATTGATTGTTGCAGTAGGTTAACTTGGGTATATTTGATGAAAGGGAAAAGTGAAGTTTTCTCTTGTTTCCAGCAGTTCCATAAAATAATTAGTACACAGTTTGATACTCATGTTAAAATATTGAAAAGTGATAATGGTACAGAATATATTAATGGATTCTTTTAGGAATTTGAAGGCACATGGGATTTTACATCATACTTGTTGTATTAATACTAGTTCACAAAATGGGGTATCTGAGAGAAAAAAATACACTTACTTAAGGTTGCTAGGTCTCTTATATTTACCATATTCCTAAACCTTACTGGAGGGATGCTATTCTTTCTGCTACGTATCTTATTAACAGGATGCCTCTTCGAACATTGAAGTTTAAGAGTCCTTTAGAGGTTTTGCAGGGTAAAAATTCATATACCGTTCCTCCAAAGGTATTTGGTTGTGTTTACTTTGTTCATAAGTTTAATAGTGGGAAATTAGAACCCCGAGCCCTGAAATGTGTTGTTATTGGTTATTCTAGCACTCAGAAGGGATATAGGTGTTATCATCCTTCTTCACGAAAATATTTTGTGAGTATGGACGTTACCTTCAGGGGGAGCATAGGAAGGAAGAGGTGTATTTTCCTTCATCCTCATCCTCTCCCAACCTTCAATTTCAGGGAGAGAATCTGCGTTTAGAGCCTATACCTAACAATGAAACTCAGGGAGAGTCACCTAAATCTCGAGAAAGACTGAAAAGGCCAGATTTGAGAACATATACTCGACGAAACAAGATAGATATAGCCATCGAGTAGGAGACTGCTGATCAACCGGAATCCCTGGATTCAATTCTTGGACATTTTGAGGTATGTGATGAATCTCGTTTGGCTCCTGATGAGTCTAATTTTGATTCTCAATCTGTTTTTCTTTCTTCTGATAATGATCTTGATATTCCTATTGCTCTCTGGAAAGGTATTAGGACCTGTACTAAACATCCCATTTCTAATTTCATCTCCTATAATTCTCTGTCTCCATCCTACAGAGCCTTTCTACTGTCTGTTTCCTCTGTCTCTATCCCACAGGATTGGAAGAAAGCTTGCCTCGATCCAAAATGGAGGGCAGCTATGGTGGAGGAGATGAAAGCTTTGGCAAAGAATGAGACATGGGAACTGGTTACTCTCCTACTGGAAAAGAAGCCAGTTGGATGCAAGTGGGTGTTCACTATGAAGCATAGAGCAGATGGTTCAATTGAGAGGTATAAGGCCAGACTGGTAGCAAAAGGCTTCACACAGATGTACGGAGTAGATTACCAAGAGACCTTTGCTCCTGTTGCTAAAATGAATACCATCAGAATTTTGTTGTCATGTGTAGCGAATCTTGAGTGGGACTTGTAGCAGTTTGATGTTAAAAATGCTTTTTTTACATGGTGACTTGAAAGAAGAAGTGTATATGGAAATTCATTCAGGGTTTGAGGATGAGAAGACCAGAGGGAAAGTTTGCAGATTGAAAAAGGCTTTGTATGGTCTAAAACAGTCATCTAGAGCATGGTTTGATAGGTTCAGTAAAGCGATGATCTCCTTTGGATACTGCCACAGCAATGCTGATCATACCTTGTTTATGACGCATCGTAAAGGCAAAATCATACTACTTATTGTCTATGTGGATGATATTATGGTAACTGGTGACAATAAGGAAGAAATGACTTTTAAAGAAGCGCCTAGCACAGGAGTTTAAAATTAAAAATTTGGAAAGGCTCAAGTACTTTCTTGGAATAGAGGTTGCCAGATCAGATAAGGGAATCTTTATTTCTCAAAGAAAATATATCTTAGATCTGTTGGAAGAAACAGGAATGCTGGGCTGTAAACCGGCAGGGTCTCCTGTTGAGGCCAATCATAAATTGCAAGCTGGAGTTGCAAAATCAGTGGATTTAGGGAGATATCAGAGGTTGGTTGGCAAAATGCAATGGTCTAGTGAGCCAGTATATGCATGATCATCGTGAATCTCATTTGGAGGTTGTTTTCCGCATCTTGCGATACCTAAAATCTACACCTAGGAAATGACTTCTTTTCTCAAAGCATGATCACATTCAGATTAAAGCCTTTATAGATGCACATTGAGCTGGGTCTCTTGATGATAGGAGATCAACATCAGGATATTGTACCTTTGTTAATGGTAATCTAGTCACCTGGAGAAGTAAGAAGCAAAATATGATAGCTAGATCCAGTAAAAAAGCCGAATTCAGGGCAATGGCTCAAGGTATCTATGAGTTATTGTGGTTACGGAAGTTGATAGAAGAATTAAAATTATTTGCAGCTAATAGTTTGTTTTTATTTTGTGATAACAAAGCTGCAATCAGTATAGTTCATAATCCAATTCAGCATGATCGAACCAAGCATATAGAGATTGATAGACACTTCATAAAAGAAAAAATTGTGGATGGTTCCTTAACTGTCGCTTACGTAGGTTCGAAAAATCAGTTAGTTGATGTGTTTACTAAAGGGTTAAGTTGTAAGGTGTTTCATACCCTAGTTTGCAAGTTGGACATGTGCAACATACATGAACCAACTTGAGGAGGAGTGTTGGAATCCCTTAATTAGTGCATTAATTGTAAATTAGAATGTGTTAAAATCCCTTAATTAGTGCATTAACAGTAAATTAGAATGTAAATTAGTGATATTGGGGATATTTGTATTTATTAGCTTTTATTTTCTTTCCTATTAAGGCTATAGCCTTTGTATATAAATTTAAATCATTGTAACACTGTGAAATACATCAAGAAATTCTTCAATTCTCTCTAATCTCAACAGAGCATGATGGAAACAAAATGGAAATAAGGGACCAGGATGAACAGTAGTGGAATGTCATATCATGGGGAACATATCATTCACACAAATGCCACATTGTGGTGTCAAGTTTTATTCAATTGCAACCTTAGAGCATATTCTTACAACTAAGAAAATTGGTTGGACAAAATAGACTTATCATTAGTTGGCATGTGTGAGCAGAAGAGACGAGCCATTTCTCAATACACTGTTCCTTACTTCATTTGCTTAATATATCTACTCTTAAATCTCTTTGTTTGCCATGAGACAGGTTATCCCATTATCTGTTCTTGAAATTCTAGCTTGTTGAGATGCTCATAGAAGTTGGAAATAATGGAGGGTAATTACTTTTTATTTGAAGATTCAAAAAGGTCATTGGGTATCCCTAATCTCGCTCAAGAATCAGTATAGTACAGTTGAAGATGAATTACTTGTACCTTTGGGTGCTACGGCATCTCATCGTCCACACTCTCATTTTTCCTTTTCTTTTTGGTTTTTCCCCCTTCTCTTCTTTATTTTTTTCCCATGATGATGCATGCCGTCAACCGTAGTCCACATGCCACGATAGGGCGGAACACCTGCACCCAGTGCACATTCTGTATATTGGGTAATACCTCCCCCTTCTCTTAGAACCTTTTAAATAGATTATGTTTATCCCCAAAAGACCAAAAAACACAGGCATGTAGTATTCTGTCATGTAAAATGCATTTCCAAATAGCGAGAGATTAAAAGCAATAATTCCATACCTCTGAAGCTAATCATAACTACTTTCTAATCATAACTCGTAG
Organism: Hevea brasiliensis; assembly: GCF_030052815.1. Taxonomy (NCBI): domain Eukaryota; kingdom Viridiplantae; phylum Streptophyta; class Magnoliopsida; order Malpighiales; family Euphorbiaceae; genus Hevea; species Hevea brasiliensis. Next base: position 108,310,981 of record NC_079498.1, read on the forward strand.
AAATATAAAACAAATATCATCAAACACAAAATAGTAACTTAATACCTTTGATGACTGTCTCCAACAGGATTGGGCAAACCACATCAGCAAAGAGATTTGAAATGTTCTCCAAATGAATATCAGGATCTAGCCAAAAGAATGTCAAGCATGGCATGCTGGACAATTCATTAGCACCAGATTGCTGGAAAGAGCAGCATTCACTACAAAGAAGGAAGCACAAATGAAAAGAAAGATTAAATTTAGCAGTTCCAAAGGAAAGTAATAATCATAAACAATTTAAACAGATATCCATGCAAACAACCAAGCAAGCCAAGCTGAAACTAAAATCATGTGCAATTCTTTATCTATTAAGTGACAATGGATATTCGCATTTTTTCAAAAAGGTTCAAGATCAGATTCCTTGATCCACAAAACTAAAGGCAGAGTTCTTGGCCAAATGGCAAGCATCTACCAAGAGACCCAAATGATGGGATTGTTAGCCCTTATAACAATGTTCAATTTCCAGTTTGTAGTCCCTTCTTTACTTGTATAACATCTTCCTTTCCTCTTTGCTTTTGAAGCCCCTTCACTATTCTTGTAATCAAGTGGTGATAATAATTAATTATGGAAAGGAATAAAAGAAATTAATACAGCCATGAAACCAACAAAACAGTAAAGATCAAACATTCTGAAAAAAGTGAAGCTGGTAAATATCCAGGTGGATTTCCAAGAGACAAATGGTAGGCACAGTAAATAGTAGAATAGGACAAGAACTAAGATAAGAAATAACTAACCTACAGCCCAAGAGAACAGGAGACTAGATATAGAATGTAGGACTCGTCCACTACCACCCCTCCACGCCTCCGCCCCCCTCCCCAACCTCTTCGTCTCTCTAAGGATGCTTCCAATACACACACAAAAAAACATAACTATAACAAGTTTTTATAAAAGAACAAGAAAAAACTAAGGCAACAAAATGTAGAAGCCAAAGTTACATCCCAAAGAAAAAGACAAACAAGTTAATATGAAACACCACATTAAGTTGAAATTTCATTTAAAAAATGGCTTGACATAGAATTAGAACCAGATAAGATGAGTCTTTAAGTCTATAATGGAGTAGCCTGAAGGATAAGATATTGTTTCTCACACAACAAACTTATATCCATTAGCAGATATATCCTCTAAGAATCTACATCAACATAAAGCTTTAAGCATAGTTATTAAAGGCTCAAGGCGCACTAAGACTCCCAGGAGTCCTAGAGCCTAGGCGCAAGGCACAAAACGCAGGCGCGCGCCTGAGCAAGGTGAGGCGCGAAAGTAAAAAATTTTAAAAATCCATAAAAGTCAAATAAATGTGATGCTTTTCTTTCTTTTCTTTGGCATATATCTTGAATTGGGTTTGCTGGTTTGAGTTTGAGTGGTAATCCTTTTTGCCAATGAAAGTGCTTGCTAAATATGCAAATAAAGAAGGCATGCCTTTCTAGAACCTTGTGCCTGGAACAAAGGCTCACACCTAGGCGCATAAGGCGCTAGGGTTCGAGCCTTGTGAGCCTTGAGCCTGAGGCGGGCCTAACTATGGCTTTAAGCAGTCTTGGATGTCAAGTTTAGGAACAACTCAAGTAAGGTTAAAAGAAATAGTGTAGCTCAAATAAAGTGGTGAGAGTTCAAATGAGTAAAGCAAGTGAAGTTCAAAAATGAGCTTCTCGAGTCCGAAGCATGGAAGCTGGATGTGAAGGCTAATGATATGTGGATACAGACGGCATCAAAGATTAGAGAAGTAGCTAGAAAAGTATTTGGAGAGTCTAGAGTATATGGACCACCTTCAAAAGAGAGATGGTGGTGGAATGAGGAAGTACAAAAGGCAGTGAAGAGAATGAGGAAATGGTATAAGAAATTACTTAAGTGTAATAATAATGAGGCATATGAACAGTACAAGATAGCAAAGAAAGAGGCAAAAAAGTCAGTCAAGCAAGAGCGCAGGCCTTTGAAAAGTTATATGAGAAACTTGAAACTAAAGAAGGGAAAAAAGATATTTATAGATTAACAAGGAGGAGAGAAAAGATATGTCAAGATCTCAATCAAGTTAGGTGCATTAAGGATAAAGAAGGAAGAGTATTGATGAAAGATAAGGACATTAAAGAAAGATGGATGACATTATTTTGATAATATCTTTAACAATAGTCAAAGTGGTAATAGCGTGAATATAGACTACAGAACAATAGAAAAGAATGTGAATTATACTAGAAGGATTAGATCTTTAGAAGTAAATGAAGCACTTAAGAGAATGAAAGTGGGTAAAGCCTGTGGACCCGATGGAATACCAATTGAAGTGTGGAAGTATTTGGGAGATATGGGAGTGGCATGGTTAACTAAATTATTTAATAAGATTCTAAAGTCAAAGAAAATGTCTGATGAATGGAAAATGAGTATTTTAGTACCTATTTTTAAAAATAAGGGAGACATACAGAGTTGCTCAAACTATAGAGGAATTAAACTCATGAGCCATACCATGAAGTTGTGGGAGAGAGTTGTGGAACATCGACTACGTCATGACACTTCTATCTCTCCCAATCAATTTGGCTTTATGCCTGGTCATTCAACTATGGAAGCGATCTTTCTCATTAGAAGCTTAATGGAGAAATATAGAGATGTGAAGAAAGATCTACACATGGTTTTTATTGATTTGGAGAAAGCTTATGATACTATTCTAAGAGATGTCTTATGGAGAGTGTTAGAATAAAAGAGGGTATCTATTAGGTACATACAAGTGTTAAAAGATATGTATGAAGGAGGGGACACGAGATTTTTCTATCTCAATTGGATTACACCAAGGTTCAGCTGTAAGCCCTTACCCTTTTACATTAGTTTTAGATGAATTGACGAAACATATACAAGAGAGTATCCCTTGGTACATGATATTTGCAGATGATATAGTTCTAATAGATGAGAAGCTAGAAGGAGTCAATAGAAAGCTAGAGCTTTAGAGAAGTACTCTCGAGTCAAAGAATTTTAAGTTAAGTAGAATGAAGATAGAATACATGCATTGCAAGTTCGGTGAAGGCCAAACTGGTGATAGGAAAGAAGTTAGTTTGGATGGAGTGGTACTGCCCCAAAGTAATCACTTTAAATATCTCGGCTCAATCCTTCAAGTAGATAGGGGATGTGAGGAGGATGTTAGTCATAGGATTAAAGCCCGATGGTTGAAGTGGAGAAGTGTCACGGGAGTTTTATGTGATCGCAAGATTCCTAATAAGTTGAAAAGAAAATTTTATTGTACAGCCATACAACCGGCCATGTTATATGGTAGTGAATGTTGGGCACTGAAAGAGTCGTATGTGTCTAAAATAAGAGTTGCGGAACTGAGAATGTTAAGGTGGAAGAGTGGTCATACTAGACTAGATAAAATCTATAATGAGAGTATTAGAGAAAAGGTAGGAGTGGTGCCAATTGAGGATAAGTTGAGAGAAGGGAGACTGAGGTAGTTTAGTCATGTGAAGCGTAAACATACGGAGGCTCCAATTAGACAAGTAGAGTATATTAGGTTAAAAGATAAAAAGAAAAGAAGGGATAGACCTAAACTGACTTTGAGAAGAGTAGTACAACATTATCTAGAATCATTACACATTTCTGAGGATTTAACCCAAAATCGTTTAGAATGGAGAAAGAGAATTCATATAGTCGACCCCAAATTCTTGGGATAAAGGCTTAATTGAGTTGAGTTTAGTATAAAACTTTAAGTAAAATAACAAACTTTAAAATTGGAAAACATGCTTCAACAGAATAGGAGGCCAACTTACTCCCAAAAGTAAAAATTTCACATCACAGAATAATATATAAACCAACAAAAAATGGAAACAAAATCAACATGAAAAGAGCCTATAAGTTCTGTTTGATGATATGCATTCACTAACACATCATGTACTTCCAACACTAAAACTATATGTACGGGAATGTGAGAACACTTTAAAAATTAAGTTTTCCCATAATCTTATACATATACACAAATGTAATCCATAACATTTCCATTTCAATTTCATATGTCGTGTAATTCTGGGAGATAATATGTGACAAAACTAGAACATTTTGAAATAACTTAAATATTATCACCATCTCATTAATTTACCACCTGATTAAATATCAAGCATGTTTGCAGCTTGTTAATGCCTAACTCTTTTTGCAGCAGCAAAAATAAATAGTTCAAATTGAACAAACTTTTGAAGCACCACTCTTACTCTTGATCACATTTCATCTTATCTCACAAGGTTTAATACAATAATATGGGTTTCATGATCAAAACTAACCTCCTATTCTGAATGTAACTGACATACTAAACTGAAAGACACCTCTACCCTTTTAAAAATAGGAGCAAATTTTTTCTTCTTTCGAAATGAAGTGATGGTCTCTTTGCGTTTTTGAAGAATAACCTCCATACCAACATTCAACTCTTGCAACTTCATCTATTCATAAAAGTTTCAATCAGTAACAAAAAGAATAACTATTAACAAGTAACCAAAGACATCATAAATAAAATAGGTGACTTCATAAACAAAATAGGTCCCTAAATGTTCTAATGTTTTAGGAATCAAATTGATAACCTTTTTGAGATGAATATGACCAACAAGACCAGCATCTGCCATTGTTTGTTGCTTCTTGTATCTGCCCATAAGAAGTCATCAGAACTTTAATTTAGATATAGCCGTAAAAATAAAAAAAAAATATAAAAATAAAAAAAAGCAAGAGCATGGTGCCAGACACAGAGTATGTATCTTGTATTGGCAGCCAAAAGATTATCAAATTGTTGAAAAGAAAAAGTACATCGGACAAAAATATAGTCCTCGAACCAAAACAACAAGCAATTCAACTTACATTCTTTCTTTTAAATAATAACCACCAACTTATTTTCAATATCTTTAGACAATATGATGCCCATTTATGTGTTGATGTGCTAGATCTGTGCCATGGGCTAGGCTCTGCTCCAGAGGTATTGTCCCCACAACTTATGCTAACAGCGATCCAAGGGGATTTTGTCCTGAAAAGACCCCTCTAGGGGAGAAAGGGAAGGCTAGTGCTTATAAGCAATCTAGCCCCTCGACTCCTAATCGATGTGGAACCCTGGGCATCAACATAGCCCCCCAGTCGAGGGGCTTGGGAAGAGGCACATGGCCACGTTTCCCACAGACGGCGCTAATATTGCGGTCCATGGAAATTTCTTGTAGGTATGAACCTGCAAAACAGAAAATAAATGGGTCACAAATCCACCAGGTATGAACCCGATGAGGACCCTCCGACGCTCAAGTTAGAGCTGTGATGTGAGAGAATAGTATATTAGATTGATTTGGAGAAAGAATGTACCTTCATAGATGATCTGATTTTTTTTATATAGGATATAGACAATAGTTGGTTAAGATAAATTAACTATGTAATTATATAAATATTATTAGCTAGCATAATTACAGGATTATATATTTATTTATAGTGCACAATTATAGACATTATCATATTTGATAATCCTACCAAGATTACTTATCTTTAATCAAGATTTTTCACTTTTATTGAGTGGGTCTTATAGTGATTGAACCAATTGAACGAATTTCACGGTTGAACCACTAAATATCATTAGGCTCATGGACTATCCAAAAACCTGAGTTACTAGATTAATTATATATATTTTGAGGAGCTCTATCATTAATCCAATAACTCAGGTTTTTGGATAGCACATGAGCCTAATGATATTTAGTGGTTCAATCACGAGATTCGTTCAATTGGTTCAACCACTATAAGACTTATTCAATAAAAGTAAAGAATCTTGATTAAAAATAAGTAATATTGATAGGATTGTCAAATATGGCAATGCCTAAAATTATGCACTATAAATAGATATATAATCATATAATCATGCTAGCTAATAATATTTATATAATTACATAGTTGACTTACCATAACAAACTATTGTCTATATCCTATATAAAAAAAAATCAGATCATCTATAGACGTATGTTCTTTCTCCCAAATTAATCTAATAAATTAGTCTCTCATATCAGCTCTAATTTGAGCGTCGAAGGGTCCTTACCGGGTTCATACCCGGTGGACTTCTGACCTATTTATTTTCTGTTTTGCAGATCCATACCCACAAAAAATTTTCATAGACCGCAACATTATGTATTCTGACCAATATGGGCCAGATTGATTTAAACTATTGCATAGTTCTATTTTCACTTTGCACAATTAAAGGTGACAAGAGCAAGCTTTATGTCCAAACAAAGACACAAACCATAGAAGATGAGATTAGCTGGGAAAATTCAAAAAAATCTATCTCTGCTGCATTATCATGTATTAATAGTTCAGGGCTGGGCATCAAAAGGTAAACCAATAACTATATCCTATTGATCAGGAATGGGAAGAAACATCACTGCTAAAAAAATTATTGGTAAGTAACAGTTTAGTGTGACTTATATATGTAAACCACAGCAGTAAGGTTACTAATTCCTAACAATTATGATCAAATCCATCAAAAATGTTTGAATAATAATAATAATAATAATAACAATAATAAAAAAACAATTCCATTCACAAAGGAATATTAGAGCTGAGGAGTTAAAAGATGTCATAGAGTCAATGTCACAATTGGCGAACTTGTTATTGAGATTCTTTAATTGTTTATCAGTAAACATAAAGCCTGAGTTTTAACAAAATTTCAAACATGAGAGGAAATTAGCTATAGAGGAAGAATTGAGAAAAGTGATTCGAAAGATACCGAGAACTCAACAAAATTATACTACCCCAGTCAAAAAGAGGATCACCTTGCTCAAAATAAATAGCAAATGAAAGCAACAATAACATTAGCATAAAATATTAATGGAATTAAAAGAAATGCTTAACAATTTTTTATCATGGATGAAACAACGATAATGACTATTGACAATTAAAGCATACAAAAGGCATAACAAAACCGTATAAACAAAAATAGTCAACAAAAATCAGCAACAATGATATCAGATGATTCAATGGAAAGCAATGTTTAAAGATGAATATAGCACACAATGAATGCACACATACAAGTACGTAAAATAATTGAAAGCAATAGAGCAATACAATGTTTAAAGATGAATATAGCACACAATGAATGCACACATACAAGTACGTAAAATAATTGAAAGCAATAGAGCAATACAATTGCACAAACAACTTACTCAATCATAAAACACTTTGAAATATCTTTAAGATTAACTTTCTCCAAATGATTCTTCAACAAGTAGGCAGCTTTTTCCTGGCAATAATTTTCCCCGCAACCACAATCATTAAAATACAAAATGATGTGGTGATCAGTAAGATCATTCTTGTAGTTAACTCGGCAAAGAAGTATTTCCTGAAAAGAAGTAAAATGACATGCAAGATGCATCACATACACTCTGGGATATAGCAAAATCCACATCTAAAAGCATCAAAATTGAGTTTACAATAAGCACAGATTACCTTCATCAATTCCCATGAGGAATTGCTACTTGGAGTGGAATCAAGAACTGCTTTATGTGCAGGATTGGACAGGGCAGTTGCAGCTAATACACCAGCAGGTTCACCCGCAGGGAATAAACTCTGTGCCTTAATTCTAGATTTTACTCCATACTCAAACTGAATGATTGAATTGCTGCATAGATTTCTCACAGTCCCATCATAACAAATAACAACATCTCGAAGGATAGCCATCAAGTTGTTAAATGAGGTCCCAGGTTCAAATAATCCTCTTGATGAGAGAACAATAACCTCTCTTGTAGATATTGAATGGACCATCTCTTCATATGGATCTAACCCACGAAAAAAAAAGCTTTAAATCAACCCTTACTGTGCAGATGGATAATCAACTCAATCAGCAGGATATTTGCTCTCAAAATGAGAAGCAATGTCCTCAACCAATGTTTTAGTATAGAACTTCCCTCTATCAGAAATTTGCAAGCCCAAGAAGACAATTTGTTGGACTGCCTTAGTCATGGCTGAATCACTCTTACTGTCAATTAGATCACTGTTATGGAAAGTCAATCACTATATTATTTCTCTGTATATTCTATATTCTGTATTCCTATTTAGGATTTCTTCCTAATTAGTAGAACATAATTATAGGAATCAATTGTATATATATACCCATATACAGATTAATTGAAATTAAAGAGAATCATCTCTTTTTACATGGTATCAGAGCAGGTCATCTATCTAGGATGACTATTTGTTCTCACCACCCAGCTTAGGAGAGACCTTGGCCGCCGACAGGCCATTTCAACTCCGATCAATATAGCCGGCGTAGCCTCAACCCCCTCATTCCACCACTGTGTGTTGTTGCCTGATCCGGTATACTATTAAAGGACTTCTAAGATTTGGCTCTCAGATCCTATTTCGGTATTTGCTTGATTTGTAATTTTGGGTTATTTTGCTACTGTAAGCACTTTGGATTAGAATTTCGGTTAGTTTTTTTTGTCTCAACAAATGGCAGACAATAAGAATATTATTTCTGATGTGATTCCGGTGATGACTAAGATCACGAAACACAAACTTAATGGTTCGAATTACCTGGAGTGGAGTAAGACTGTTAGGGTTTATTTGCGTAGCATTGATAAGGATGATCACCTTACTAAAGATCCACCTACGGATGATACACGACAAACTTGGCTAAGGGAGGATGCTCGGTTGTTTTTGTAGTTTCGAAACTCGATTCACAGTGAGGTAATTAGTTTAATTAATCACTGTGAATTTGTTAAGGAATTGATGGATTACTTAGATTTTCTGTATTCTGGTAAAGGGAATATCTCCCGTATTTATGATGTTTGTAAGGCATTCTACCGAGCTGAGAAAGAGAATAAGTCTCTCACGGCTTATTTTATGGATTTTAAACGGGTATATGAGGAACTTAATGTATTGTTGCCTTTTAGTCCTGATGTGAAAGTTCAGCAGGCCCAACGGGAGCAACTGGCTGTTATGAGTTTTCTTGCAGGCCTTCCTTCAGAGTATGAGACTGCTAAATCTCAGATTCTCTCCAGTTCTGAGATTTTCTCTTTGCATGAAACGTTCACACGGGTTCTTCGTAGAGAGAGTACCCAATCTTCACAACCTGCTAGTAGTGCTCTTATTAGCAGTAATCCAAATGGACAACAGGGTAATAAAAGAGGAAGTAGAGGAGGAATTACAGGCAACAGAAGTAATCAGCGTAATGGAGAGGCTAGTTCTAATCAGGACTCAAAAAGAGTCATTTATTATTATTGCCATGAGCCTGGCCATACAAAATATAATTGTCCACAACTTCTGAGGAAAAATCAGCGATCACATATGGCAAATATGGCAGCAGAGGATTCTACAGTATCTTCCTCAGAGAAAACTATTTTGGTATCTGCAGAGGATTTTGCACAGTTTTCCCAGTATCAGGCATCTCTAAAGCCTACCAGTTCCCCTGTTACTGCGATCGCTGAGTCAGATAAATCCACTACATGCCTTGTGTCTTTCTCATCCAAATGTGTTATTGATTCTGGTGCGACAGATCACATGACAGGTAATTCTAGTCTTCTATCTGCTTTTCAATCTAATCTCACTTCCTCTACTGTTACTTTAGCTGATGGTTCTACTTCTTGTGTCATAGGTTCTGGAATTGCGAACCCGACTATGTCAATTTCTTTGTCATCTGTTTTGTTTCTACCAAAATTCTCTTTTAATCAACTTTCTGTTAGTAAACTTACTCGTACCTTAAATTATTTTGTTTTCTTTTTTCCTGACCAGTGTTTGTTTCAAGATCTTACGACGAACCAGATTATTAGTAGAGGACGTGAGTCAGATAGTCTCTATATTCTGAAAAATCATGTACCGCGGTCGCTTGTTTGCTCCAGTACCTTAACACCTCTTGAAGCTCATTGTAGATTGGGCCATTCTTTTTTATCTACCATGAAGAAGCCGTGTCCTCAGTTTTAGTCTTTATCAATACTAGAATGTGAGTCGTGTCACATCATCGTTTGCCTTCTGTGTCTAGAGTCAATAAACGAGCTTCATCCCCTTTTGAGTTAGTTCATTCTAATGTTTGGGGTCCTTGTTCTGTTACTTCTAAAACTGAATTTCATTATTTTTTTACTTTTGTTGATGATTACTCTCGTGTTACCTACTTATATTTAATGAAAAATCGTTCTGAGTTATTTTCTATCTTTTGTGCCTTTTGTAATGAAATCAAAACTCAATTTAATATTTCTGTGTGCATATTAAGAAGTGATAATGCCAAAGAATACTTTTCAGCACAATTTCAGTCTTATATGACACAAAATGGCATTCTTCATCAGTCTTCCTGTGTGGATATCCCATCCCAAAATGGCATGGCCGAAAGAAAAGATCGGCATCTTCTTGAGGTAACTCGTGCTCTTCTTTTTCAGATGAAAGTTCCTAAACACTTTGGGCAGATGCAGTTTCTACAGCATGTTTTTTAATCAATCGTATGCCGTCTTCTGTCCTGAATAGGGATATTCCTTATACTGCTTTGTTTCCTACAAAATCTTTGTTCCCTGTTGAACCCCGTATTTTTTGTTGTACCTATTTTGTGCTTGATGTTCGTCTACAGGTTACTAAATTGGATCTAAAGTCTCTCAAATGTGTCTTCCTTGGGTACTCTCGGCTGCAAAAAGAGTACCGTTGTTTCTCTCCTACTCTTAATCGTTATCTTATTTCTGCAGATGTCACATTTTTTTAGTCCACTTCATTTTTTCCTCAATTATCTGTGTATGAGAGTCAGGGGGAGGAGGATGATTTCTTAATATATACTGTCCAACCAATATCTAGTCCTCTCCCACAGCCTGTTCCTTCTGTTTTTAGACCTACTCGACCTCCCGTTGTTCATGTTTATTCCAGGAGATTAGAGATTCCTGACTCAGATCCTCCACCAGCAACTTCGTTGGGAGATCTTGTACCTCATACTGATCATGATTTTGATCTAGACTTACCCATTACTCTTCGTAAAGGCAAACGTTCATGTACTTACCCTATCTCTTTTTTTATTTCTTATAATCAATTGTCTTCTTGTTCTCGGTATTTTGTTACTTCTTTAGACTCTGTTCCTATCCCTAATATTGTTGGTGAGGCACTGTCTCATCCTGGCTGGTGTGATGCTATGAAAGAGGAAATAGAGGTTTTAGATGTTAATGGTATATGGGAACTGTTGCCTTTGCCCATTGGTAAGAAAGCTATTGGTTGCAAATGGGTATTTACAGTAAAGGTAAATCCTGATGATTCTGTGACTAAGCTAAAAGCACGCCTTGTAGTAAAAGGATATGCTCAGACATATGAGGTTGATTACTCTGACACTTTTTCTCCTGTAGCTAAACTTACTTCTGTTTGCCTGTTTATCTCTTTAGCAGCTACATATGATTGGCCCCTGCACCAATTGAATATTGTTATGGAAAGTCAATCATTATATTATTTCTTTGTATATTCTGTATTCTGTATTCCTATTTAGGATTTCATATTTAGGATTTCTTCCTAATTAGTAGAACACAATTATAAAAATCAATTGTATATATATACCCATGTACAGATTAATTGAAATTAAGGAGAATCATCTCTTTCTACATGGTATCAGAGCAGGTCATCTATCTAGGGTGACTATTTGTTCTCACCACCCAGCTCAGGAGAGATCTTGCCTGCTGACCGGCAGTTTCGACTCCGATCAACATCGCCAGGGTCGCCTCAACCCCCTCATTCTACCACTGTGTGCGGTTGCCTGATCCAGTATATCATTAAAGGACTTCTGAGGTTTGGCTCTCAGATCCTATTTTGGTATTTGCTTGATTTGTGATTTTGGATTATTTTGCTGTTGTAAGCACTTTGGATTAGCGTTTCGGTTAGTTTTCTTTGTCTCAACAAATGGCAGAAAATAAGAATGTTATTTCTGATGTGATTCCGGTGATGACTAAGATCACGGAACACAAACCTAATGGTTCGATTTACTTGGAGTGGAGTAAGACTGTTAGGGTCTATTTGCGTAGCATTGATAAGGATGATCACCTGGCTAAAGATCCACCTACGGATGATACACGACAAACTTGGCTAAGGGAGGATGCTCGGTTGTTTTTGCAGCTTCAGAACTCGATTCACAGTAAGGTAATTAGTTTAATTAATCACTGTGAATTTGTTAAGGAATTGATGGATTACTTAGATTTTCCGTATTCTGGTAAAGGGAATATCTCTCGTATTTATGATGTTTGTAAAGCATTCTACCGTGCTGAGAAAGAGGATAAGTCTCTCACGGCTTATTTTATGGATTTTAAACGGGTATATGAGGAACTTAATGTATTGTTACCTTTTAATCCTAATGTGAAAGTTCAGCAAGCCCGATGGGAGCAACTGGCTGTTATGAGTTTTCTTGCAGGCCTCCCTTCAGAGTATGAGACTGCTAAATCTCAGATTCTCTCCAGTTTTGAGATTTTCTCTTTGCATGAAACGTTCACATGGGTCCTTCGTACAGAGAGTACCCAATCTTCATAGCCTGCCAATAGTGCTCTTATTAGCCGTAATCCAAATAATAGAAGAGAAAGTAGAGGAGGAATTACAGGCAACAGAAGTAATCAGCGTAATGGAGAGGCTAGTTCTAATCAGGACTCAAGAGGAGTCATTTGTTATTATTGCCATGAGCCTGGCCATACAAAATATAATTGTCTGCAACTTAAGGCGAAAAATCAGCGATCACAGATAGCAAATATAGCAGCAGAGGATTCCACAGTATCTTCCTCTGAGAAAACTATTTTGGTATCTGCAGAGGATTTTGCACGCTTTTCCCAAGATCGTGAAAGCCTACCGCCTCTCACATCGCGATCACGAGTCAGGTAAATCCACTACATGCCTTGTGTCTTCCTCATCCAAATGGGTTATTGATTCTGGTGCGACAGATCACATAACAGGTAATTCTAGTCTTCTATCTGCTTTTCAGTCTAATCTCACTTCTTCTACTGTTACTTTAGCTGATGGTTCTACTTCTTGTATCATGGGTTTTGGAACTGCGAACCCGACTTCGTCAATTTCTTTGTCATCTGTTTTGTGTCTACCAAAATTCTCTTTTAATCTACTTTCTGTTAGTAAACTTACTCGTACCTTAAATTGTTCTGTTTTCTTTTTTCCTGACCAGTGTTTGTTTCAGGATCTTACGACGAAGCAGATTATTGGTAGAGGACGGGAGTCAGGTGGTCTCTACATTCTGGAAAATCATGTACCGCGGTCGCTTATTTGCTCCAGTACCTTAATACCTCTTAAAGCTCATTGTAGATTGGGTCATCCTTCTTCATCAACCATGAAAAAGCTATGTCCTCAGTTTCAGTCTTTATCAGTACTAGAATATGAGTCGTGTCAGTTTGCAAAACATCATCGTTTGCCTTCTGTGTCTAGAATCAATAAACGGGCTTCATCCCCTATTGAGTTAGTTCATTCTGATGTTTGGGGTCCTTGTTCTGTTACTTCTAAAACTGGATTTCGTTATTTTGTTACTTTTGTTGATGATTACTCTCGTGTTACCTGCTTATATTTAATGAAGAATCGTTCTGAGTTATTTTCTATCTTTTGTGCCTTTTGTAATGAAATCAAAACTCAATTTAATATTTCTGTGTACATATTAAGAAGTGACAATGCCAAAGAATACTTTTCAGCACAATTTTAGTCTTATATGACACAAAATGGCATTTTTCATCAGTCTTCCTGTGTGGATACCCCATCCCAAAATGGCGTGATCGAAAAAAAAAATCAACATCTTCTTGAGGTAACTCGTGCTCTTTTTTTCAGATGAAAGTTCCTAAATACTTTTGAGCGGATGCAGTTTCTACGGCATATTTTTTTATCAATCGTATGCCATCTTCTGTCCTTAATGGGGATATTCCTTATACTGCTTTATTTCCTACAAAATCTTTATTCCCTGTTGAACCCCGTATTTTTTGTTGTACCTATTTTGTGCGTGATGTTCGTCCACAGGTTACTAAATTGAATCCAAAGTCTCTCAAATGTGTCTTTCTTGGGTACTCCCGGCTGCAAAAAGGGTACCGCTGTTTCTCTCCTACTCTTAATCGTTATCTTATTTCTGCAGATGTCACATTTTTTGAGTCCATTTCGTTTTTTTCTCAATCATCTGTGTATGAGAGTCAGGGAGAGGAGGATGATCTCTTAACATATACTGTCCAACCAATGTCTAGTCATCTCCAACAGCCTGTTCCTTCTGTCTCTAGACCTACTCGACCTCCCGTTGTTTATGTTTATTCTAGGAGATTGGAGATTCCTGACTCAGATCCTCCACCAGCTATTTCGTTGGGAGATCCTGTACCTCATACTGATCATGATTCTGATCTAGACTTACCCATTGCTCTTCGTAAAGGTAAACGTTCATGTACTTACCCTATCTCTTCTTTTGTTTCTTATAATCAATTGTCTTCTTGTTCTCAGTGTTTTGTTACTTCTTTAGACTCTGTTCCTATCCCTAATACTGTTGGTGAGACACTGTCTCATCCTGGCTGGTGTGCTGCTATGAAAGAGAAAATGGAGGCTTTAGATGCTAATGGTACATGGAAACTATTGCCTTTGCCCACTGGTAAGAAAGCTATTGGTTGCAAATGGGTATTTACAGTAAAGGTAAATCCTAATGGTTCTGTGGCTAGGTTAAAAGCACGCCTTGTAGTAAAAGAATATGCTCAGACATATGGGGTTGATTACTCTGACACTTTTTCTCCTATAGCTAAACATACTTCTGTTCGCTTGTTTATCTCTGTAGCAGCTACATATGATTGGCCCCTGCACCAATTAGATATCAAGAATGCTTTCCTTCATGGTGATCTTCAAGAGGAGGTATACATGGAGCAACCACCTGGGTTTGTTGCTCAGGGGAAGTTGGATAAAGTTTATAGGCTTCGGAAGTCTCTTTATGGCTTGAAACAAAGTCCTAGAGCCTGGTTTGAGAGATTCAGTGAAGCAGTACAGGAATTTGGTATGCAAAAGAGTAAGTGTGATTACTCAGTATTTTATAGGCAATCTGAGGCTGGTCTAATTCTCCTGGTAGTCTATGTGGATGACATTGTCATCACTGGGAGTGACTCTGCAGGTATTTTATCTCTTAAAACCTTCCTCCAAACCCAGTTTCGGACCAAAGACTTGGGATTGTTAAAATATTTTTTGGGTATTGAAGTTATGAGAAGTAAGAAGGGTATTTTCTTGTCTCAAAGAAAATATGTCCTCGATTTATTGACAGAGACAGGAAAATTAGGTGCTAAGCCTTGTAGTGCACCAATGACTTCAAATTTACAACTGTTAGCAGGGGATAGTGAGTTGTTTGAAGATCCAGAGAGATACAGGAGATTGGTAGAAAAATTGAACTACCTTACAGTCACTCGTCCTGACATTGTTTATGCCGTTAGTGTGGTAAGTCAGTTTATGTCTTCCCCAACTGTTGCTCATTGGGAAGCCTTGGGACAAATCTTGTGTTATCTGAAGGGCGCTTCAGGAAGAGGTTTGTTATATGGTAATCATGGGCATTTGAATGTTGAATGTTTTTCAGATGCTGACTGGGCTAGATCTAAGGTTGATAGGAGGTCAACTACTGGATATTGTATTTTTGTTGGAGAAAATTTGGTATCTTGGAGAAGCAAGAAGCAGAGTGTAGTTTCTCGATCTAGTGCTGAATTCGAATACAGAGCCATGGCACAATCAGTATGTGAGGTAATGTAAATACTTCAATTACTAAATAAGACAGATTTGTCTGCCTGCGAAATTATGGTGTGATAATCAAGCTGCTCTCCATATTGCTTCTAATCCGGTGTTTCATGAGCGGACCAAACATATTGAGATTAATTATCACTTTGTTCGTGAAAAGATTCAACAACAGATCATCTCAACAAGACACATGAAAACTGGAGAGCAGTTAGGAGATATTTTCACAAAATCTCTGAATGGAGCTAGGATTGACTACATTTGTAACAAGTTGGGCATGATTAACATCTATGCTCCAACTTGAGGGGGAAGTGTTATAGAAAGTCAATCATTATATTATTTCTTTGTATATTCTGTATTTAGAATTTCATATTTAGGATTTCTTCCTAATTAGTAGAACACAATTATAGGAATCAATTGTATATATATACCCATGTACAGATTAATTGAAATTAAGGAGAATCATCTCTTTCTACAGATATCAAGAATACTTTCCTTCATGGTGATCTTCAGGAGGAGGTGTATATGGAATAACTACCTAGGTTTGTTGCTCAGGGCGAGTTGGATAAAGTTTGTAGGCTTCGGAAGTCTCTTTACGGCTTGAAACAAAATCCTAGGGCCTGGTTTGGGAGATTCAGTGAAGCAGTACAGGAATTTGGTATGTAAAAGAGTAAGTTTGATCACTCAGTATTTTATAGGCAATCTGAGGCTGCTCTAATTCTCCTGGTAGTCTATGTGGATGACATTGTCATCACTGGGAATGACTTTGCAGGTATTTCATCTCTTAAAACCTTCCTCCAAACCCAATTTCAGACCAAAGACTTAGGATTGTTAAAGTATTTCTTGAGTATTGAAGTTATGAGAAGTAAGAAGGGTATTTTCTTGTCACAAAGAAAATATGTCCTCGATTTATTAACAGAGACAGGAAAATTAGGTATTAAGCCTTGTAGTGCACCAATGACTCTAAATTTACAACTGTTAGTAGGGGATAGTGAGTTGTTTGAAGATCCAGAGAGATATAGGAAATTGGTAGAAAAATTGAACTACCTTACAGTTACTCGTCTTGACATTGCTTATACCGTTAGTGTGGTAAGTCAGTTTATGTCTTCCCCAACTATTGCTTATTGGGAAGCCTTGGGACAAATCTTGTGTTATCTGAAGGGCGCTCCAAGAAGAGGTTTGTTATATGGTAATCATGGGTATTTGAATGTTGAATGTTTTTTAGATGTCGACTGGGCTAGATCTAAGGTTGACAGGAGGTCAACTATTGGATATTGCGTTTTTGTTGGAGGAAATTTGGTGTCTTGGAAAAGCAAAAAGCAGAGTGTAGTTTCTCAATCTAGTGCTGAATCCGAATACAGAGCCATGGCACAATCAGTATGTGAGGTAATGTGGATACTTCAATTACTAGATGAGATAGGTTTTAAGACCTCCCTGCCTGCGAAATTGTGGTGTGATAATCAAGTTGCTATCCATATTGCTTCTAATCCGGTGTTTCATGAGCGGACCAAACATATTGAGATTGATTGTCACTTTGTTCATGAAAAGATTCAACAACAGATCATCTCAATAGGACGACACATCAAAACTGGAGAGCAGTTAGGAGATATTTTCACAAAAGCTCTGAATGGAGCTAAGATTGACTACATTTGTAACAAGTTGGACATGATTAACATCTATGCTCCAACTTGAGGGGGAGTGTTATGGAAAGTCAATCACTATATCATTTCTCTGTATATTCTGTATCTTGTATTCCTATTTAGGATTTCTTCCTAATTAGTAGAACACAATTATAGGAATCAATTGTATATATATACCCATGTACAGATTAATTGAAATTAAAGAGAATCATCTCTTTCTACAATCACCTAGTGAAGATGACCTCAAAATAAATTCTGCAATAGGTAGTTTTGCATAGCAGATGTGATTTTCCAATTGCAACTCCACCATTTCATTGTATCTTGATCTTAAGTGACTAAGCAAAGGAGAAATGACCTTAAAATCTCTATGAATACACTCTATGGCAGCCCTAGATATGTAGAAGTCCTCCAAGTCAACACTAAAACCTTCAGAAAAAAGATTTTCCAGCAACAAAGGCTGCAAAGAGTTGAAGAACTTGAAAACAGCATCAGGACCTTTCTCAAAAAAGATAGAGATCACAACTTCATTAAGGATAGCTTGCACAATATCCCTACTTAAGTTAACCTTTGCAATGTCCCCTTTACGTATGAAGTATCTTTCCCCAGTGCAGTCAAACTGATAGGGCAAAGCAGTCTGTAGTATCTGTGGAGCAGTCCAAAATGGGCTAGAGCGGTGAACTTTCCATATGGCAGGTTGTGGCAAAGAAGATGATACAAACAAAGTTAATTGCTGAGTAGTTGCTTTGCCCAAGAAGTAATCCTTAAACATGGTCTTCAACAATAAAAGAGAATCTGTGGTCAGTTGCAAATTTAGATTGCCACTATGAGAGCTAAACAACTGCTTGTCAACTGAAAACAGCTCCAAGACTTCCACTTGTGCTTCAAGGGACTGGAGATAGAATAGATGAATGCAATCACCATCAAAATCAGCACTCAAGGGCCCACAAATAAGAGGATTGCTCTTCACAATGTGATCATCATGCACATAAACAGACGGTGCTTGCGAAGAATGTTTGTGTGTCGTTGGAGGTCTATTGATGAAGACTGCATCTCCATCCATAATTCGCTGATGGACAATCTGACCAGGATGAAGGAATGTGTGTCCCTTAGAACCTTCTCTGAGTGAGTAGGTGGAAGATCCATCCTTGTATGTCAGGCATAACTTGTTGTCCACAAGCTCTTGCAGATATTTGACATTGTGCATATTAACCCTCTCTTCAAACGTGATTCTCTGAGTGACTTCAAATGGGATGCCAATCTCATTCACACGCCTGTATGCGCGTGAAGAGAATCCAGAACCCTTTTTTATGAACAAAGTCCTCATTTTCTCAAGCCATGCTTTGGTTGAGGAATCATTGGACTCCTTGTGCATCCCAAATCTTGGTTCAACATCCTGAGATGCTCTTGCAGTACCTCTAACTTGAAGATATTGACCCACTGCTGACTGCAAATTAATGGCTTGAACTTCATGGGATTCAAAGTTTGCTGGACCAGATCATGAGCTTTTGATTATCTCAACTTGCTTAAGAACTTTCTTAAGCATGGATATAGAAAGTTCCTATAATGCAACATTGAAGCAATAAGTACCAAATTCAACTATAAATTATTAAATATAATAACCAAGGAAAAAGGTAAGCTACTTACAGAGGACATGACGCTAGCACCATCTGAAATGTTTGGAACTGACAAGCAATTTGGAGGAACCAGTATAAATAGCATGATACAACCATCCTCAGGAAAATACCCTTTTCTAGAAAGTTTTTTTCTAGTCTCGTGTGGAATTCTGCTAAACATTTCCATCACCTGTGAGATATAGCATCACCAACGCCACACCATGTATGAGACACAAGCATATAGAGAAGAAAAAGAAAAATGAAAGGAATTGTATCAGGAAGCAAGCTCATATTTCCATCTAAATTGATGCAAATAGATGCCTTACATCCACAAAACATGGTATCAACAAAGCATGTGTTGAAATCCAAATGATTGGATGGATAGCAAACAGAAGCATTAAAAAAATCCCTCATTGATGTCGTGAATAAGCATCACATTATTGGCCATTTCCCTCTCATAATGTGATTGAAACAAATGGAGATGCAACACCTATTGCCAGGTGAAAACAAAAAATATGAACAAGAAATGACAAACAATTAAATATGAAGCAAGGAAAAATAGGATCAGAAACACAAGTCTCAAAAGGTAACAACAAAATCTTGTCAACCAACATAAACAAAATTTAGAGAGAAGAAGAGAGTGAAATACCAACTCATTAAAAATGTAAACCATATACGCTCTTCCCAGGGAAAAAAAAAGAAAAAAATTACCATATTGTGCAACAATGGCAAATATCAAACATAAAGCATGAGGTACTAGAAACAAACCTCACAAAGAAGCAATGTTCAATTCACGTCATCACCATAGCGAAAACCATATCTTTCTAAGAAATTCCAAAAACCATCTCTCAATCTCATCCTAGATGGTAACTTCAATTTGCCAAAAAAAAAAAAAAAGCACCATCCATCGTTTTAATCTCTCTGATGGAAATTTGTGAAGCCTCCTACAATAAAGCAGTGAAATTTAAGAAATTATAAAATAGAAAAAGATAAGCCATCCTGATAAAAAGGACTTAAGCTAGGTAGAATATTCTCCACGAGAGAGAGAGAGAGAGAGAGAGAGAGAGAGAGAGAGAGAGAGAGAGAGAGCAATAAGGAACAAAGAACAAACTCACTTAGTAAAGAAATAAATGCAATAATAAAATCTATGTACAATTAGTAAGCATAATATCTTCACAGCAATGCCAGGTGAAAAAATAAAAAGAATTACAGTCTTATGCTCACCTCACAACATGAAAACAATCGTTTAGCCACACCATTGCCCTTCTCTTGAAACTGCAAGTTATAAACTATTAATATCAATCTTATAACATAAAAGCAGAAAATTACTAGCACATAGCATTAAAAAACAAAGTTCTCCACAAAAACATCAACTAATTGCAGCTCCAAATGCATCACTCTTCTTATAAGCATCACAGGATGCAAGAAATACTAGCATTCCCAAGTGAAATATGGCATTTGGAAAGTTTTATTTCTTTTCTCCATTCTTATTATCCTTAAATCATAAGAGGTGCATGCCTTGCTTTATGCTTCCATTATCAAATTCAATCAGAATTAAGCAGATATTGAGACACAGTGAACACCATGAATTGGCAAACATATTCTGCGCTTCTATAGTTCTACTCAAAACTAAAGAAACTAAAAGAAAGATGGAGGAATATTTAATCAGAAAGTACCTTGTTTGTTTACATTTTCAAGCACTTTAAACATAATAAGCTCAACAGTTGCTTCAGTTCAATAACATGACTCGGATGATAGATAGGTATTGGCAGTTCAATATATCCAAAATGGCCTAAAAATGGCAAAAGAAAAACAAAACACTCAACTTTACTTTTGAAAATGATATGCAATAACATAGCTATCCATGTTGTATTATGCTTGCATCTAATTGATAGATACAATAACAACAACAACTAAACCTTAATCCCAAACTAGTTGGGGTCAAGTATATAGATCATTTTTGCCATTCAATAACGTTAGAAACAAATTCCACATCAACATCCAAAAATTACAAATCTTTTTTTGATACTAGTTTGCTCTACATCATTTTAGGTCTCCCCTTTTCCCTTTTTACCTCTTCCACAACTAACTCATTGCACTTCCTATTCCTAAGGCATTCAAAGCTCTATGTTGGACATGACTAAACCATTTTAATCGACATTCTCTCATTTATCCCCAATGTGTGCTACATGCACTCTATGGTGAATGTAGTCATTCCTAATCTTATCTATTATCGTGTTACCAAACATTCATTTAATGATATACTGAAGAATAATAAAAATTAACTTACCTTCACATTTTCCAGGTTCAGAAGTGCCACAAGACTCACATTTACCAAATTCAAGAGGCAAACCAAGGAATGGATTTGTACGCTGACTAGAATGGCTTATAGGTCATTTACTGACTGATGCAGTAGACTGTTGAAGAATAGAGAACAATGAAATTACATGAAATTATTATGAAACAATACAAAGATTTAAGAGAACAGTAATCAATGCCAGCAGTCAGTTGATAAAAATTGCAGAATTTGACAAGCAATATGCTGACCTTAATTAGTGCAGTCTAAGCTCATGTATCTTAGAATAGGATAGCAACAATCAAGCATCAATACTCAAAATACTTCCTTTGAAAAATTTTCAAATATAGTCCGCCATTCTGCTTCTTTCCCACCCAAAAAAGCACCCCAAACAAATAAATAAATAAGAAAGATAGAAATAGCTGGAGAAAATTCCTCTAAATAATGCACAAATAGACTGTACATTTAGCTGTATGTATGGATATTTCAGACCAATCATTTAAGGAGACTACCATGAAAGCAAATGACTCAAGTTAACAAAACAAGGAAACACCAAAACCCAGATTTATACTTACTATTTCCTTATGAGTAGCCAAACCAAATCTGATTCCAACTATCTCCCCCTCCAAAATGGTACATTGAACATTGTCCTCCATTTCTTTATTAGCAACTGAAAATTATGCAGAGAACAAAAGATGTTGAGTTCCAGAAGAAGATCTGATAAAAGACATAAACAAAGGAAAAGTACAGAAAGCCAACAGAAAGGATAGTTCAACTTCCACCAACATATTAATGCTGTTAAAGATGGTTCAACTTCCAGCAACACATTAACGCGGTTAAACAAATACCAATTTTTTGCTAAAAAACCATACTAAAAATATATATATATAAAAGAAAAAGTTGAAAACAGTATTAGAAACATAACGATTTTTAAAATCACTCCTGAGTATGAATCAAAAGAAAAATGGAGCATTCAACTCATTAGAGTAAAACCCACACGCAGATATACAAATTAAACTAGCATTACAATGCTGAATGCTGAAACCAGTTTTGCCAATAAAATAGAATAATGCTCTTCATTTTTAGTCCTCTTTGCTCAAAGGACAAAGGATAACAAAATTGTATTTCGGCGCTCGGTCCATTTCCACTCCTTCAACTTTCTCAACAGATAAACACAGAGACTAAAAATGCAAAGACAAAGGTGAAAGAGAAAAGAAAACCCAAATTACCTGCGATATTCCTCTAGAGCCTCCGCTTCAATTCCATTGCTATCAACACCAGAACCCCTGTTTCAAGACCCCAATACACGATCCAGAGCAAATGCATTTGTTATAAACATGAGAAAGTTGGAGTGCGCAAGGCCCTGTTTGACTCCATTGAAAACTGAAACAAAGGTAATAAACAATAAAACCCAAAATGTCTCATAATTTTCTTCAATCCAATACCAAAAAAGAATAAGAAAAACAGGGAGACATTTTCAAAAAAAGCACCTCCAATTGTGCCTTGAAGTTTTCTCCAGTGGAAAAAGAAATGACCACCAAGAATCCGATATCACAGCTTTCTCTCTTTCCTTGCATTTTCCCACACTCTCACTAAAAACTCAAATGCAACCACAAAGAATGAAACCCACCTTTAGAATTCCGGCTCCCTCTGTGCTTTGACACCGCGATTCTGACCCACAAAAACCCTTAAAAAAAAAACCGCAAATAACCAAGGCAGAGCAAATGGGTGTCCAGGGCTCAAGCAAAAATAAAGTTGTAAAGACGAATTTTTAACGTCCCATACAAAAATGTGTGTTAGTGTTTTGTTCAGTTGTACAGAGTAGAGTGCGTGAGTTGGAGGGGCGAGACCTGCATGCACAGAAAATTACCTTTTTTTTTTTTCCGCTTTTAAAAAGGTGACCTGTTTTTAACCTCTGGGTTTAATTTTTTCTTTTTTTTTAACCGTTTCCGGGCATTGGGTTTTGGGCCCTTACAATAGATTGTTTGTGAAGTTCAATATTCTTTCTGTACGTAAATAATTACCCTAGTTAAAATTTTTATGATAATTAAAAGGATAATTAAATAATTTTATTTTTATAAAAAAATTAAAAATTTATTTAATTTCTTTTTTTTAGAAATTTAAATAAACGAATATCAACATAATAAATAATTGATTTAATTAAGGAAGAGGTAATAATATTAGTTCTAAAAATTATATAAATAATTATTAATTTTATAGAGATAAAGGGTAAAATTAAAAAAAATAATTAATTCTCCTTAATCTTCTAAATATGACAAATAATTTTAGATAAAATAAAAATTAAATATGACTATTATTTATAAATAGAGAGAGTACTATTTTTATATATATCGAAAATTTAGTGATTTGAGTTTTTTATAAGTAAAATGACTTAGATACTTTTACAATATGTTTGGGAAGGTAGTAAATGTAACATTCTAAATTTTTAAATAATTATTTTATTTGTAGTTCTATGATTTTTGACTAGTTTGGCTGGCCTAAGAGAGGTAGTATGATGTTGTTATGATGTGAGCCAGAGGCTATTGAATTTAGAAGTATTGTTTGAGTTGTCTTACAGGTTGGGTAAGTCCTAGGTACAGGGGATACTCTGTCAGATTTTCGGCATAATTTATAACGTCTTTTGTCTCTTTAAAATCTTGTTTTAAAGTTAGTACTGATAAATTTATGATATAATTATTTAGGTGATCAAGGTCAACCATCCTCCTCCACTCAGCCATCACAGCAGCTTCTGGTTAATCTGTGAGTAGATATTGATTTTATTTATAATTTCAATATTATTTTATGATTAAAGGCATGCCCATACATCACTTATACATATATGTATGTAGTTAAATATTAGGCACTCCTTGCGTTGCATTTTAATTGATGAAATTATTGTAAAATGTCGCCTTAGGGTAATTTGGAGCTGGGTGTGTGTGTTGGCGTGCATGTGGTGTAATGGTATTAGATATGTTAGTAGTATGTCCTAGAGCATATCATTTAGTATGTATCTTATACATATTTTATTAATAAAAGGCAATTTCATTTTTCCATTTACATAATGTATTTATGTGTAATAGAAAAGGTCCATTAATATTTTATTAGAAATTCTATTCTTAAGTTGTTAAGAATATGAGTGACAGTATTTCTAGCACAAAGTATCATAAATTAGTTCACAATCGAGGATACTTCACAATAAGGACATGACTTATCCAGAAAGATTATAATTATGTTTGTTCCTAAGGTATTTATATGAGATATAAATAAGATGGAATGGTGAGTCTCATGCCATATAACAAATATGATAGGCACTTATACATGATAAGTAGGCCGAACCAGTGACACACATGACAAGCACATGGAGTTTACTCTTGTCAATGCATTGTCATATATCATATCAGTGTATATAATCTTTAGATCTGGGATAACACAGTTATCTTGTATGTAGGTGGTTTGAGTTTGATACTGCTTTCATACTTGTACTGTGTATGGGTATATAAGCATGTGTTGGCTCCTACTAGTTATATATGAACGTAGGTGTTGATCAATATGGAATCTGTTACTCTAAGTAAATAGGGATAAAGTCCTATGTTCATTTGATTGTTCTTGATGTTTCAAGTTCTTGGCCAGGACAGACAGATTTAGCCAGAAAAGAGTTTATGACAAGAAAATCTAATTAATCAAGAACTGAAATTAAAAGAGAACATAAAATTTATAGCAAATGGGATTTGACATAAACCATGGCTCCAGCTCGAATTAGGATTTTGTAATAGAGAGATTCCAGTGCATGGTAACATATGATTATAGGTTCATTCAAAGGTATTCCTTGTTACTAATTGGGTGGCCATGGCATGCTATGCTAGGTGTCAACCATGGTCTATGAGATGACTAAATGATTTAGAAAAATTATTTATAGTAAGAAAGAGTTATGATGATATTAAGAGTTAATATCATATCTCATTGCCAATTAGTGGTGAGCCTAGTAAGTCACACACATACACAAGTTAATCACCAAGTTAAATGTGATTTAATTGATTAATTAAATAGGTTTGATTTGCAATAAGATTGCAAAGTCCCTAGCATGGCTTGAAACAAAATCTAGGTTATTGGATGTATAGTACAAGTTAAATTTATATTTAAAGTGTTTAAATATGAATTTAATTATGAGAAATTAATTAATAGAGATTAATTAATTAATTTATATTTGATATAAATTGATTAGAAGATGAGAAATAATGATTTTGGGTTGAGAACTCAAAATTAAAACATAAGGGAAATTTGGTCATTTCACAGGGTGACATGTGGCACAATGAGATGGTGATACATGGCATCATATAAGCTTGTTGTTTGTCTTTCAATTATGTAAAATGATCAAAGTCAAGATTAAGTCTAGCTTTGACACTTGGCTTAATGTGATTAAGTCAATTAAAATTAAGATGCAATGTGGTGATGACAGGTGGCAAGGGTTTTAAGTAATGACCTAATTATAAAAGAGAAAAGAAAGAAAAATAAAACTCATTATTCTTCTTTGTCTATAGGTGCCGCCACCTTTTGCTCCCTCTCCTCTCTTCATCTTTTCTCATCAATTCAAAGAGAAATCAATTGTTTTCTTTGAATTAAAATTGCTAGAAATTATTTATAGTGTCCTATACACATCTACAACCTCTCTAAAGGCAACAACCTAAATTACAATTGGTTGGCAAGGCTTGAGAAGCTAATTTAGGGGCTACCCATTTGTGATCTTAGTGTGGACAAGCTAGAGGGACAACAATTAGGGTCCTAGGTGCTTCCTAAAGGTGGCAATTACATCACTTGTGCATCAAAAGGTTAGTGCAAATTTTATTCTTTCAAACTAGGATTCAATTGAATTAATTTATTAATTCAAAATCTTAAATGACAAATATAGATCCTAATACATATTAAAAGTATTTTAATATGCAATTGAGCATTAAGATTAATTAGGCACATAATGGATGTTGCATGATGCATGAAACCCTATAAGAAATTTTTGAAATTCAATGCTCTAATCTAACAATTTACATGCTTCCACTCCTTCAATTGGTATCAGAGCCACTACATTTGCCATTTAGATTGTTTGATATGAGATTTGAGTATGTGATTTGATCAAAAATTGATTGATTCATTGCTGGTTGAGGTTCAATATGTGGTGGCTTGAGTGTATATGACCACCATAGGTGGCGGCATGAGTGTTCATGCCCACCATAGGTGGCGGCTTGATTATGAATCACACCCTAAGGGTGTATTTGATGTATCGGCTTGATTTTTAAGGTCCATAATTAGGTCCATACCTAATTAAAATGTTTAATTATGAATTTTAATCACACAATTAAATTTTAAAAATTGTTTTCAAGGTATTAAATTTGGAAAGAGTTTCTAAATTTAATTTGTTTGAATGAGATTCAAATATGAATTTTTAAATTTGTTTGAATGAGATTCCAATCTGAATTTTTAAATTTGTTTGAATAAGATTCAAATATGAATTTTTAAATTTGGTTGAATGAGATTCAAATCTGAATTTTTTAGTTAAATATGAGATATTCAATTTAATTTCTTAGGATGTATATTTTATTTAGTTATTAAATTTTAATATGCATGATGGATGATCATGGATAATAAAAGACCAATGTAATTGGATTTATTTCTTTTATTTTTCTTTAGGTTGTAAATTAATTAAATTATTTTGGTTGCATGTATTATAAGTGTTGTAATAATTTTGGATTGTAATTTCATTTATTTGAGGACTTTAAAGTCAATGTTCTTGTAAATTCGCCTTGGTATGCCAAAGATTACAATGTAATTGGATTGCAAGAGGATCAAGGAGGTCAAGGGCATTGGTGGGACCAGTGGGAGGAATTCAATATCAAGTATTGATTATGTATTCCTTCAGCAACTCTTGTAAAATGAATGAATGAAATGCACCTAGGAATGTCCTGATTCAATTCTTGGTGGCTCAGAATTAATTCCCTTATAAAGTCCATGATCATACCATATTTATTGTTTATCCATGTATGCATAAGATGTATGGGAATGTATGCAAGTATATGATATATGCATGCTAATTGGATAATGTGCAAAGTGAGACCATAATAGTAATTAAGCCGACCACTAAATCTTCCAAACAAATTATTAAGTTGGAAATAGTATAAGGAAGGTAATTATATCATGGGCCCTCCATTGAGGCAATTAATTTAAGAAATATTAAATACTTGCATATGATGCAATTAATTTAAGAGATTTTCTTAAGAATAATTGTTAAGCATGAGATGTTGTAAATATGTAAATGGTTTGGTGGCCAATAATGGATGTGCCTGAGGATATTAAAATTATTTGCATGTTTATTGGCTCAATGGGATCAACTTAACTAATGCAAGATAAGTCAATAATGGATGTGTCTGAGATTTTGAGCATTAGGGGCTAGGTAAAGGATTGAACCTCACATGAGATGTGATGGGCAAGGAGTTGCTCACTTATAGTTTATTGTAATTCCAATAATGGATGTGCCTGAGGATGATCAATAAGACTATAAGAATTCAATCACCCACTAGAAACCTATCCAATTAGGATTTTTGTTTCCTACTTTAAAAGTGTAGGATTCGCTAAGTTAGTGGGAGGACCAATTTGATTAAAAGATCATAATTATTTTGGTTAATTACTTGATACATTTACTAATTAATCTAGTTATTTTCTACAGTTATTCTTCTGATGATAATGAGCACACAACGACCACCACCATTCAATATCCTTGCGAGCATACTTTATCACAATAGGTTGACAGGACCTAATCTTTCTGATTGGTTAAGAAATTAAAAACTTGTCCTGAACATAGAACATATTGGATATGTTCTAGACTCAAATGTTTCTGGTCCCTTACCTCTAGAGGCCACTCAAGAGGAACATGACACTTTGAACAAGTGGAAGGAGCTTGATATGAGAGCCAAGTGTTACATGCTTACTTTTATGAGTAATGAGTTACAAAAGCAGCATGAGAACATGCAGAGTGCAAGTGAGATCCTCCTCCACCTACAAGAGTTGTATGGTGAGCATAGCAGGAATGCTAAGTATGAGATATCTAGGCAGCTATTTCGAATGAGGATGTTTGAGGGATAGAATGTTGGGGATCATGTCCACAAGATGATTTGGCTTATTGAGCAGCTGGAACATCTTGACTTTAACATGGATTTTCAACTGCAAACAGATTTGATCCTTCAGTCCCTACCTGAGTCATTTGGGAATTTTGTGACAAATTTTCATATGACTAAGCAGGAATACACCTTGGCTAGTTTACTTAACATGCTTGTCATTGCCCAAAAGAATATGCCGAGCAATAAAAGAAAAGAGGTAGCTTTGATTGCATCTTCTTCTACTGGAAAGTTCAACAAGAAGAAGGGCAATAAGAAAAAGAAACCTCAAGTTCCAGGACCTTCTAAGAAGATAGCCAAACAAAAAGGGAAGACCAAAGCTGATGGAGGCAAAGGAAAGTGTTTCCACTTCCATAAGGATAGGCACTAGAATAGGAACTGCCCAGAGTATAGCAAGTAGTAGCAGCTTACAGTAACGAGATATTAGACTCCGAGTTGGCAATGGCTAAACTGTTGAAGCTTTAGCCATAGGATCTAAATTTTTATACATGTGTGGACATGTTTTATATTTAAATAAGGTTTTTGCATGTACTTGATGCTTTTAAGAACATCATTTCTATATCTAGTTTGACTAGAGATGGTTATGAATTTCAGTTCATAAATGATATTTGCAATATTTATTTTGGAAATAAATATGTTGGTTCAAGTTATATGCATAATGGACTTTATTATTTAGATAATAATGTTAAATACAAATCTAATGCAAGCAATCTAAAAGAATGCAATGCCATGGTGAAAATCAACTCAAGTTCAAAATATATTTGGCACTTAAGATTAGGTCATGTTACAGAAGATAGGATTGCAAAACTGGAGAAAATGGAGATTTTATCCTCATTGGGTTCTGAACCTACTCCAACTTGTGAATCCTGCCTTTAGAGCAAAAAGACTAGATCACCCTTTGTTAGACAAGGACTAAGAGCTGAAAATATTTTGGAGCTAATACATAGTGATGTATGTGGTCCATTTAAGGAAATGGCTAGAGGCAGTTTTCATTACTTTATTAACTTTACTGATGATAAATTAAGGTTTGGGTATTTGTATTTGATGAAATACAAACATGAATCCTTTGAAAAGTTCAAAGAATTTAAATCTGAAGTAGAAAATCAAATAGGAAAAAGTATTGAAGCTCTTCGATTAGATCGTAGAGGTGAATACTTGAGTACTAAATTTGATGAATACTTGAAAGAGCATGTCATTGTTTCCCAGTTGACTCCTCCAGGAACGCCACAGTTGAATGGTGTATCTGAAATGAGAAATCATACCCTATTAGATATGGTACGTAGTATGATGAGCTATACTTATATGCCAATCTCCTTTTGGGGATTTGTATTAGAATCAGCTTTGCATATTCTGAATAGGATTCCATCAAAATCAGTTTCTTTCACACCTTATAAGATATGGTATGGAAAAAACCAAGTCTAACACATGTTAAGATTTGGGGTTGTCCAGCTTATATTAAAAAACTGAACACTGATAAATTGGAAACCATATTAGAAAATGATCGATTTGTTGGATATCCAAAAGAGAGTCTTAGATATTATTTTTATTTGCCTACATCACAAAAGGTTATGGTAAGCAGAGATGCCACTTTTCTTGAACAACAATTTATTTAAGAAGGAGGCAAAGGAAGGCAAATAGAGTTAGAATTGAAGAATTCTTACCAACCAACAGATTAAATAGATATAGATCCATCTAGTCAACCTACACCTATTGATGAAACATCTACAGTAATTCTTCGCAGATCAACCAGGATATCTCACCCACCAGTGAGATATGGTTTCCTTCATGAAGATAAACAAGAGTTATTTACTCATGAATAAGTAGATCATGGAGATAATCCACTTACCTATAAAAAAGCTATATCAGATATAGACTCTTCAAAATGGATTGAAGCTATGAAATCCGAAATTGATTCCATGTATAAGAATCAAGTTTCGGATCTTGTTGACCCACCTGAAGGTATTGTACCTATAGGGAATAAATGGATTTTCAAGAAGAAAATTGGTTCTGATGGAAAGGTAAAGACCTATAAAGCAAGGCTAGTAGCGAAAGGGTTTCACCAAAGGCAAGGAATCAACTATGAGGAGACTTTCTCGCCTGTTGCTATGCTTAAATCAATTAGGATTCTATTAGCAATAGTTGCATACTATGATTATGAGATTTGGCATATGGATGTCAAAACAGCTTTTCTCAATTGATACCTTGAAGAAAACATATTTATGGAATAACCTAGGGGTTTTAAATCCCAAGATGGTTCCAAGGTATGCAAGCTAAAGCAATTCATTTATGAGTTGAAACAAGCTTCGAGGAGTTGGAACATCCATTTTGATGAAGCCATTAAGTCATTTGGTTTTATAAAAAATGAGGATAAACCATGTGTATATATGAAGGTTAGTGATAATGCTATCACTTTCCTTATCTTATATGTGGATGACATTTTGTAGATGGGTAATGACACAGGTATGTTGACAGCTGTAAAGGTATGGTTGTCAAATACATTCTCCATGAAAGACTTAGGGGAGGCAACCTATATTCTTGGAATTCACATATATAGAAATAGAACGAAAAGAATAATTGGTTTATACCAAAGTCTATACTTGGAAATGGTGTTAAAGAAGTTTAACATACTTGATTCCAAGAGAGGATTGTTACCAGTGAGACATGGTATCCACCTTTCTAAAGAGATGTCTCCAAAGACACCTGAAGAAAGAGATAAAATAGTCAGGATTCCATATGCTTCGGCTATTGGAAGTTTGATGTATGCAATGATGTGTACTAGGCCGGATATTGCACATGTTGTTAGTTTGACTAGCAGGTTTCAATCCAATCCAGGTTTGGAACACTGGATAGCTATCAAGAATATCCTTAAGTACTGGAGAAGAACTAAGGATTTATTCTTGATTTATGGAGGTGATGACTTACAATTAGATGGTTATACTGATTCTGATTTCCAATCAGATATTGATGATAGAAAGTCTACCTCTGGGTTTGTGTTCATTTGTAATGGAGGTACAGTCAGTTGGAAGAGTTCCAAACAGGGTATGACTGTTGATTCCACAACAGAGGCCAAGTACATTGCTGCATCAGATGCTGCAAAAGAGGCTGTTTGGATAAGGAACCCCGGTCTCACCAGAAATCTAAACACATAGAAAGGCGCTACCACATTATCAGAAAGATAGTTGGGCAAGGTGATATAGCCATGCAGAAAATAACATCAGCTAAAATCTAGCTGATCCATTCACTAAGCCTATGTCACAAGCTTAGTTAGACAGATATCTTGAGAAGATGAGTCTAAGATATTGTAATGAATGGCTCTAGTGCTAGTGGGAGATTGTTAGTAGTAAGCCCTAGAGCATATCATTTAGTATGTATCTTGTACATATTTTATTAATAAAAGGTAATTTCACTTTTTCATTTATATAATGTATTTATGTGTAATAGAAAAGGTCCATTGATATTTTGTTAGAAATTCTATTCTTAAGTTGTTAAGAATATGAGTGACAGTATTTCTAGCACAAAGTATCATAAATTGGTTCACAACCAATGATACTTCACAATAAGGACATGACTTTTCCAGAAAGAGTGTAATCATGTTTGTTCCTAAGGTATTTATATGAGATATAAATAAGATGGAATGGTAAGTCTCATGCCATATAACAAACATGATAAACACTTATACATGATAAGTAGGCCGAACCAGTGACACATATAACAAGCACATGGAGTTTACTCTTATTAATGCATTGTCATATATCATATCAGTGCATATAATCTTTAGACCTGAGATAACACAGTTATCTTGTATGTAGGTGGTTTGAATTTGATACTACTTTCATACTTGTACTGTGTATGGGTATATGAGCATGTGTTGGCTCCTACTAGTTATATATGGAGGTAGGCGTTGATCAAGATGGAATCTGTTACCCTAAGTAAATAGGGATAAAGTCCTATGTTCATTTAATTGTTCTTGATGTTTCAAGTTCCTGGCCAGGACAGACAGATTTAGTTAGAAAAGAGTTTCTGACAAGAAAATCTAATTAATCAAGAACTGGAATTAAAAGAGAACATAATATTTATAGCAAATAGAGCTGACATAAACCATGACTCCAGCTCAAATTGGGATTTTGTAACAGAGAGATTATAGTGCATGGTAACATATGATTATAGGTTCATTCAAAAGTATTCCTTGTTACTGATTGGGTGGCCATGGTATGCTATGTTAGGTATCAACCATAGTCTATGAGATGCCTAAAATGATTTAGAGAAATTATTTATAGTAAGAAAGAGTTCTAATGATATTAAGAGTTAATATCATATCTCATTGCCAATTAGTGATGAGCCTAATAAGTCGCACACATACACAAGTAAATTGCAAAGTCCCTAGCATGGCTTGAAACCAAATCTAGATTATTGGATGTATAGTACAAGTTAAATTTATATTTAAAGTGTTTAAATATGAATTTAATTATGAGAAATTAATTAATAGAGATTAATTAATTTATTTATATTTGATATAAATTGATTAGAAGAGAAGAAATAATGATTTTGGATTGAGAACTTAAAATTAAAACATAAGGGTAATCTGGTCATTTCACAGGGTGACATGTGGTACTATGAGATGGTAACACATGGCACCATGAGATGGTAACACATGGCATCATATAAGCTTGTCATTTGTCTTCCAATCATGTAAGATGATCAAAGTCAAGATTAAGTCTAGCTTTGACACTTGGCTCAATGTGATTAAGTCAATTAAAATTAAGATGCAATGTGGTGATGACATGTGACAAGGGTTTTAAGTGATGACCTAATTATAAAAGGGAAAAGAAAGAAAAATAAAACTCATTATTCTTCTTTGTCTTTAGGTGCCGCCACCTTTAGCTCCCTCTCCTCTCTTCATCTTTTCTCATCAATTCAAAGAGAAATCAATTATTTTCTTTGAATTAAAACTGCTAAAAATTATTTCTAGTGTCCTATACACATTTACAACCTCTCTAAAGGTAAAAACCTAAATTACAATTAGTTGGCAAGACTTGAGAAGCTAATTTAGGGGCTGCCCATTAGTGATCTTGGTGTGGACAAGCTAGAGGGAAAATAATTGGGGTCCTAGGTGCTTCCTAAAGGTGGCAATTACATCACTTGTGCATCAAAAGTTTAGTGCACATTTTCTTCTTTCAAACTAGGGTTCAATTGAATTAATTTGTTAATTCAAAATCTTAAATGGCAAACATAGATCCTAATATATATTAAAAGTGTTTTAATATGCAATTGAGTAATGAGATTAATTAGGCACATAATGGATGTTGCATGATGCATGAAACCCTAGAAGAAATTTTTAAAATTCAATGCTCTAATCTAGCAAATTACATGCTTTCGCTCCTTCAGGATATGGGTAGGATGGGCAAATCGGCTTGAGCTAGTCTCGCTTGGAGCCCAGTCCTTTTTGAGATAAGTCGGGGCAAGTATGACTTTGAGTTGATCTCGCTGAACCTCGTATTTGTGATAAATCGAGGCGAGTATGCCCATACGAATCTATTTTGATGACTAGTATCCGTCCAAACAGTCAGGATGTTTAGAACTATATTTATGCCATCTAGAAAAGTCATAAATAAAAATTAATAGAAATTATATGAAGGTGAAATGGAAATAAGAAAAATAAAGCATAATCAGTTAATGAGTCGAGGTCTCGGCGATGGGTGACCGAATTGGGAAGTGACTACGAGCTCAATTGCTGCCCTAATTTCGTGTGGAACCCTAAGACACCCCAGGCTTAAGGATAATTGTAAAGCTAATGGTATTATGAAAATCACAGAAAAGAATAGAGAATAAGCTCAAATAATTGAATCAAAGTTTAGGAAGTAACTCAGTGCTACTAGAAAAATTGATCAGACCGATAAGGGACAATTTGGTCAATTCACTCTTAGAGGTGACTCTTGGCCTAAATATCCTTTAAAATGTAGAAAATTAAAATTATGAAAAATAAATTAAAAAGTGAAAGAATAGAAGTTGAGAAGAGCATCTTTGAGGTGAGTTCTCTCTCTACTTAACTAAGTGTATATGCATGAATATAAGAGGAAATTAATGAAATTATGTAAAGAAACATGAAAATCATGCATGTGGAGAGAGATGAAATTTCGGCCAACTATGGTTTACTAGGGTTTTAATGTGTTTTAGTTTAATTGGATGTGAATTGGGACTTATATTAAGTGGTATATGTATTTAGTGAAGAGAAATTTCATGAAATTGCATGGATTAGTAAGATGGCAAATTAGGGTTTATGGAAATTGAGGATTTTGAAAATTATTGACCAATTGATGTGTATGATGCTCAATTTTGGTCATTTAAGCTGTTTTGAATTGTGAATTGATGATTGGAATTGAGTTGAGTTGTGGATATGGAATTGTGGAATTCTGGACTAATGAGTCCAGCTAGGTTAACAAGCCATAAGTTGAATTGTGTTGCTCCAATTAGTATGAGGCTAATTGAAGATGAAATTAGGGTTATAATGCTACATTTTTTATGAAGAAACCTTGCCCAAAAACTGACCATAAGTTGGTCTAAAATTAGGTTGAATCTGGAATTGGTGTCCTGATTCTGGGCAGAATTGATCAAATAAACAATATATATTCAAATGGTCATAACTTTGTGTAGAGAGGTCCAAATGACCTGATTTTTAAACCATTGGAAAACTTGGACATAGTAGAACAACTTTCATGAAGAACAAAAAACCAAATTCTGATCATAATTAGTCAAATTGCTAACCAAAATTAGGTTACCAAAACTACCAGAACAAAAAACTTGCTCAAAAAATCTGGAAATGACAAATCCGGCTAGTTATGGTAAAAATACCATAACTTGAGCTAAAAAACTCCAAATGGAGTGATTCAAAAAGGGAATTAAACTAAACACATTAAGTAACAACTTTGATGAAGAAAGTTTGGCTAAATTTCCATCGTAGATTGGTCCAATGGAACAATAAACCTAAGTAACCAAATCTAAAATTTTGGAATTTCATCTAATAGGCCTTGAATTATGATTGGCAACTAATGCCAACAAATTTGTAACCCAAAATATGGTATGATCATGTGTTTAGAAATGGTATACCAATTAATGAAGAAAAAATAAAAAATTTACATGAATAATAATGTGAATAGTAACCACAATATTATCAAATACAAAGAACTCAACCCTTAGAAAAACTTATAAGTAAAATTAAGTATGTAAAATTTAATGGTTAGATTAATTAGTAGAAATGAATTGGATGGGTATTAAAAAACTTTAAATTATGTGTTTCAGTTAGAAAGAAATTCTCCAAGGAAGGAGAAAGAGTGGACCAAGTCAAAGCAACATAAAAGGTTTGTGCACAACAAACTTAAAATTCTTTGTTTCTACTTGACAATTCTTAAAATAAATGTTGTGAATAATTTTGATTGTTATAGCTTTGAAAATCTTATTTTAAAAATAATGTGTTGCCTACTTTGTAAATGAAAAATTTGGAATGAAATATGATTTATGAATTGTATGAAATATTTGAATGATTTAGTTTTGAATTAGACTATGAAATCACACTTGGCATGGCAATATTATTGTGTTCCTTTTCCATCTATAGAGTTGAGATTGATTATATTCTTCCCTCT
This sequence comes from Hevea brasiliensis, assembly GCF_030052815.1. NCBI lineage: Eukaryota > Viridiplantae > Streptophyta > Magnoliopsida > Malpighiales > Euphorbiaceae > Hevea > Hevea brasiliensis. The sequence continues at coordinate 108,346,996 of NC_079498.1, forward strand.
CTGGCTTGCCAATTGAGGTTGAGATCGGATGAGTACTCATATAGCTAGCTAGCCAGCTCCCTTATTAATTTCGGTTAGTGAGGTTGTAGATTGCTTTGTCGCGGTATACAACACGGCATTGATTGTGAAATTTTGTGTCATGACCTAAGTTATATATTAATTAGCAATACCATTATTTACAATTTATTTTGATAAATTGTTATTAAAAATCTTGGCATCAACTTTGTGAACTGTAAATGTGAAAATTTTTAAATTCCTATTATCAATGAATGATTATATTTTTGATGATTTTAAAAATTATTATTGTGCACCACTAAGTAAATTACTCAACGATGGGTTTTTCTTGCTGTCGCAGATAAAGAGAAGGATAAAGCAGCAGAGTGAGCTGCTATAGCTGCAGGGGAAATCTATTTTTGGATCTTTTATAGGTATAATATTTTACACCCTTGTACATTTCTTTTGATATAAATTTTTATTCATATGTATCTATTGAACTAGATGAGCAGTTGTACAATCAAAATTGTAATATTACTTTTTTTTTCTCTTTTCAAGAATTGCAAAGTTTTATATTTAAGTTGAATCGAATAAAATGTTATTAAAATTGCTTGAATTTGTGTTGATTGACTTGGATTGTGCTGATCATAAATGGAGTTGTGGGTATTATATGCATATTGGAAGTGTTTTAACAGGTTTTGAAGAACTGTTTTCTCAATTTATAGCCGGCATTCTACCGAAATTTCTGTAGAATTTTTGAAATCTCAAATTAATCAAAATTTGAGTTCATAACATAAACTTCAATTAAAGGTTTTTAATAATTATTCAAAATCACCTACTATTTTAAAATGGATGAAAATTGGTTTAAAATCCCTTGTAGTATATTTAATGGATTATTAATAGGCAAAGTTTGGTAATTCATTAGGTATACTACAGGATCATGTTATGCCTTACAAAGGGATAAGGTGTGACAGTGAGTACTCTAAATTATTCTATGTGCAATTATTATTTGAATTGGGTTGAATATGTTGATCTATGTTGTATTTCATCCTTAAGGATGCATTAGTGCTAGATAGTTATAGAAATTGTACTTAAAATTAATATCTTACTCTATGAGTCAAACACTCACTCCTGTTCACCCTATTTTTTTAGGTTACAAGAGGACTTTTGCTTTGTGATTAACCTGATTTCTTCCTTGCAGGTCTAGAGTTGCAGTATCCACATTTTATGTTGTTAATTTGAAATTTAGAACTCTGTATGTGCTAGAAATATTTTATTTTGATTGAGACTGTAAAAGATTGTTTAATTTGAAATTGTAAACCTATTAATTATGCATATGTGGATATCTGGGATGGGTATCTATCCTGGATGAGGGAGCTGAGCTCCCATTTTATTAAATTGCTATGTTGATGATGTGAGGGTAAGTTGAGCTTCCCAAACTGATATATATTTTGTGATTACAGGTTGGGTGAGCTAAAAACTCCCCGTTTGATAGTCTAATTTATGGTCGGACTCTATCCATTTGTCTTCTTGAAATTTGACTAAAGTAATGGCCCTTAGGTTTGGGCTTAAAATAGTTAGGCTTACTACGAGCTTTGGGGGTCTTATGCCAACCCAAGTTCTAGTGTCGGTCTGGCCCATAATTTGAATTATGACAAAGTTGGTATCAGAGCTTAGGCTAAAGATTCAGGGGAAAGTGTACATTTAGGATTTTTTTTTTTTTAAAAAAAAGAGTTTTGTTAGGAGGTCACATGCGGAGTATAGGATCGTGTTTCGTCTTCTTCTGTAATTCCTTATTTCTAGATTCTGTGTTATTCCTTGGGTAATTAAGAGTGCTTCAGTTTAGTATCGTGGTTTTCGTGGAGTACATGGTGATGTGAACTATAATTAGCAAACGTGTTGAGGTCTGCCATAAGGATACGTACTCTAAGAAATACTATATTACAATCAATATGGGTTTAAGTGGCGTGCTTATCTAGTGCAAGGCACGAGGACATAAAGGTGACTTTTGGTAGTATAGCTGCCCTAAATGGGAGTGAGGGCATCACTGCTGGCAGTCATCAGTGGATAGCCCAATCAGAGAAAGTTATAGTATCAATAAGTCCGAGAGAGATAAAAGATTGGGAAACTGGTCTTTTGGGACTTACCATAGTAACTATGTAATATTTTCGATATTTGTGCTATAAGCTACAGATTACAGTATCGACATGGGATTATTATGTAAAACTACGTGCTTCCTCGTGGTGCACCATGATGAGGATATTTGCAAACAGCCTCTGTTTTGGTATAGCCATGTCAAAACAGAGTTCTATTTCTGCAGAGGAGTTAGAAAAACTCCTAGTTAGGGTTTAAGACCCTAGAGATAGAATATCAAAGGTAGCAGTTGGGTGATAACTAAAGTCAGTGACTTAGTTATCCTAACTTTAGCGTAGAGTTATAGCATAAGTGGCACAAGACAAGGGGTTTTTAGTATGGTTGCAGTGTAATGATGACTCCTAATTAGTGAAATCATCTGGTCTTCAGTATGAGATCGTTGGCAGTGTTGGTATTACAGTGGACATATTGCCTAAAGTTTAATGAAGATAGCATCTCCTTTGTGTGACAGTGGAGCATAAGTATGGTTCTACTCCCTAAAGGAGACTGGAGGTTATGAATAACATTCATAGCCTGCAAAATGGCATTCTAGGAAAGTTTACAATATAAAAAGAGAGCAGATAACCTTGTATAGTTGTGGTAATGTAGTAGAGGTAGTACCTCTCTTGCAATTGGTTATGCTATAGAGTATGGTAATATCTTCTCAGGAAAGACATAAGAGTATCACTAATATAATGATCTATGGAATTATGTCCTAAATGGGACTGTAGTGTGATAGGAAATAGTGGCTCAGGTATCCCCCTTAGGGAGAGTATAATTTTTATTGTAAGGATTATCAAGGATCAGATTGTGATGGATGCAGAGCTTTGGAGTAGCAAGAAAAAAAAAGGGATCCTGTAGATTCCCTGCTTGAGGTATTAGAGGGTAGTTTATAGTTAAGTAGAGGAAAGGAAAATGACTGCAAGTAAGCGAAAATAAGTCATAGAATATCAGTAGATAAAAAGAAATATAGAAATAAAAATTTGGATAGTTGATTTCAGATGTAACAGGAGAGAAATTCGAATGGTAGTGGAAGTACTAATCAGAGTGGTCGAAAGACCAATTCTGAGTACTATAAATATGAAGATGACCTAGCAACGACAATGAAAGATACAGTTATCTAGCATGGCTATTAGGTCAAGAAGAAGAATGGAGCTAAGGAATAAAATAATCAAGGTTCTATTTTGAGTAAGATAAAAGAGATGAATTAAAGAGCAAACCGAATAGCCAAGAATAGGACAAGATTAAAAAGATCAAAGTGAGATGCAAAGTACATAAAGTGCCATCTTGGACAAGGTAAATAGGATGAACTGAGAAGCAATATTAGAAAGCCCAGAACGAGATTACATAAGTGAGGATAGTTGCCAAGATATAAGATCTAGAAGTGTAGGACTTAGAGCAGGTTATAGTTCAGGCAATGTCAGGAGCCAAAACATAGAGTTCAGAGTTGCAGGATATGGATTAAACTCTGTCTATTCCTATTCCCAAGATAGAGTAGATAGTAGTGGAATAAGATCCATTTAAACTTCTAACATTGTGAGGAAAGTTAGTTAAGGAATGAAACCAAAGCAAGCAAAGGTTACAAGAAGTGCAATGGTGTCTTGAGCTGTCCTATTAGGCAAATGAGTGAATTAATAAGTAGTAAATTAAATAAAAGTAAACCTAATAGTTCAAATAGGCATGACGAATAAAAAGGATGGTAGAAAATCGCACATTAGCGTAGGTCCTGAGTAGAGATGGTGTGATAGCAGTTATGGGGTCTGCAATCAAGGGTTAGGTAACCATTTTTACTATGACCAATAGGGTCACTTTATAAGAAAATATGAATGAAAATAAGTGACAGAACGACAGTAGGAGATAGAGTCAGAAGAGATATGTATGAGTGATAGTCACAAGTCACTGAGAAGTACAAGGATAAGAGTTATGGCAGTAAGTATGATTGAAATCAATTCTGGACGAGTTTGTTAGTGAGAGGTATCTTCTAGAATACAGTAAGATATAGGGATGCAAAAAAGCGAAGGTAGGCATAAAAGGTAAAAATAGAGTATAAGTAAAGATAGTAAATCTTAAGATGATATGTCAGGCAAATCGGTGGTACAACAGAAGAATTGTTACAGCTGATATCTTATAGAAAGAGATGATAAAATTTAACAGGAGTTAAATCGAGTTAGTTACCAGGGCTTGCAACTCTCCTGAACTATAAGCTAGAGGAAGTACTATTTATGGATGAGTTTCAGTAGATGAAATTATTACCGATGGGTAAATTTCAGGCTGAAGTTTGGAGAGCCATGGGCACTATATGTAGTTATATTAAGGAGAATGAACACGTGAAATATCTTATTTGGAATTATAACATAGCACACATTTTTCCCACAACCATGTTAGCTCAGGTGGAACTTATAGTTTAAAGGGCTCCTATCTAACTATGATGAGCAATTTTCTACAAAAGGGTAGTAGGCAATGATAATGTTTTGATGGTCAAGTTGGGAAAGGAGATAGAAGAAGAATTTTCTATAGTCAATTACAAGTGTTACATGATGTGAAGGATGTGCTAGTAGGAGTCAATCATAAGGTTAGAAGTTCATAAGTAATAGAACTAGTAATCAAGATAAAACTAAAAAATAAAAAAAAGGTTGAAGTTGATGATGGGATGAACATCCTTGAAGGAAAAAGGTATAAGGGTGAGAGAGGACAAAGGTTAAAGAATAAGTACTGTAGGTTGAAAAGATATCAACAATAGCAGAAACAGGAAAAAGAAGTGGATAAGATCCAAAAGACAAGAGGAAAGCTCAGTAGAGTTGGCTACAATGATGAGAATAAGGAGGAATAAGTATGCTAGGGACACACTAAGGAATATTTAAAACAAGTTATGATGAGATGATAGATTAAAGGAGTAGTGGAGCCTCGATCTAAGTGCCAATGTGTCAAAAAGCATATCATATAATAAAAAACTTTAGGAAGAAGTCAAGATACTTCCATTCCAGATAAGGAGTAGGAAATGATAAGGTCGCGTTAACTGGGTTGTCATGGAATACAAACACTTTGGTCATATAGGAGAAAAGACCCAGTTCACTTTCTGATGTTGATAGATGGTGTAGGGCGGCAATTAAATGGAACTCTACATGACTAGTTACATAAGATTGACAAGTGTTAGTCTAAGGACCTTAGTAATGGCATAAAGTAGATTGGAAATTCGAAGTATCATAGGGGATGAGAAGATGCATAGGAGTTGACTATTGAGGTCATAGGATAAGTAAAGATTTCGAATGAGATGCATATAATAGGTGTTACAGGAAAGTATCTCATAGGATACTATAAGATAATGAATATAAGTCATGTCTTTGGGGAGTAGAGATTATTGAAACAGAGGAATGGGGACTGAAGTCACTAAGAGACACGTTAGGGTGTAATGAAAGTGAGGTAAGCGCCAAAGTTGATTGAAGTTATGAGATATAAAGTCAAGCATAGTGCAGTTATAGTGAGTACTAAAGATGTCAGAAAAAGGTAAAAGAGTAGTCAGATGTGATAGTTACTCTCAGAAGGAGGACCGTAGCTGGCGTACTACAACAGGGGCACATAGATATAAAACGTTTTTAACCATCCATGCAGATCAAAGGCAAAAAGATGTAGAATTTGCAATGGGTGACTATGTGTTCTTAAAGGTTTCTCCTATGAAAGGAGTTATGAGAGTTGGAAAGAAAGGCAAGTTGGCTCCCTGTTACATAGAACCTTTTCAGATCACGGATAGAGTGGGAGCAGTTGCCTATCAATTGAAGTTGCCACCAAACCTTTCTCACGTCCACCCATTATTCCACATTTCCATGCTTTGGAAGTATGTTCTCGATCCTTCTCATGTGTTGCAACCAAACACAGTGAAATTAAATGAGAATTTAATCTTTGAGGAGTAACCAGTAGCCATAGTAGACTATCAGATGAAATAGCTGTTAGTAGTATGCTCTAGAGCATATCATTTAGTATGTATCTTGTACATATTTTTATTAATAAAAGGCATTTCCACTTTTCCGTTTATATAATATATTTATGTGTAATAGAAAAGGTCCATTGATATTTTGTTAGAAATATTATTCTTAAGTTGTTAAGAATATGAGTGACAATATTTCTAGCACGAAGTATCATAAATAGGTTCACAATCGAGGATACTTCATAATAAGGACATGACTTATCCAGAAAGATTGTATTCATGTTTGTTCCCAAGTTATTTATATGAGATATAAATAAGATGGAATTGTGAGTCTCATGCCATATAACAAACATGATAGGCACTTATAAATGATAAGTAGGCCGAACCAGTGACACTTATGACAAGCACATGGAGTTATTCTTGTCAATGTTTTGTCATAAATCATATCATTGCATATAATCTTTAGACCTGAGATAGCACGATTATCTTGTATATAGGTAGTTTGAGTTTGATATCGCTTTCATACTTGTACCGTGTATGGGTATATGGGCATGTGTTGGCTCCTACTAGTTATATATGGAGGTAGGTGTTGATCAAGATGGAATCTGCTCCTCTAAGTAAATAGAGATAAAATCCTATGTTCATTTAATTGTTCTTGATGTTTCAAGTTCTGGCCAGACAGATAGATTTATTCGTAAAAGAGTTTACGATGAGAAAATCTTTTAATCAAGAACTGGAATTAAAAGAGAACATAATATTCATAACAAATGGAGTTTGACATAAACCATGACTCACTTGAATTGAGATTTTGTATGTGAGAGATTCTAGTGCATGGTAATATATGATTATAGGTTCATTTAAGGTAAACCTTATTACTAATTGGGTGGCCATGGCATGCTATGCTAGGTGTTAACCATGGTCTATGAGGTTCATAAAATGATTTAGAGAAATCATTTATGGTAAGAAAGAGTTCTGATGATATTAAGAGTTGATATCATGTCTCATTGCCAATTAGTGATGAGCCTAGTAAGTCACACACATACACAAGTTATCACCTATTTAAATATGATTTAATTAATTAATTAAAGAGTTTAATTGATTAATTAAATAGGTTTGGTTTGCAATTAAATTGCAAAGTCCCTAGCATGACTTGAAACCAAATCTAGATTATTGGATGTATAATATAAGTTAAATTTATATTTAAAGTGTTTAAATATGAATTTAATTAATGAGAAATTAATTAATAGAGATTAATTAATTAATTTATATTTGATATAAATTAATTAGAAGAAGAAAAATAATTATTTTGGGTTGAGAACTCAAAATTAAGACACATGGGTATTTTGGTCATTTTGCAGTGTGACACGGGCACCATGAGATGGTGACACATGGCATAACACATAAGCTTGCCAAATGTTTTTTAATCATGTAAGATGATTAAAATCAAGATTAAATATAGGTTTGACACTTGGCACAATGTGATTGGGTCACTTAAACCTAGAGCTAATTAAAGGGTGACATGTGGCAAAGGTTTAATGTGTTAACCTAGCTATTTAAGTGTTGTTATGAGAAAATAAAATACAACCAGCAGCCACACTCCTTTGTCACGCCATTTTGCAGCCCTCCCTCTATTCTTCTTCATCTCTCATCAATTCAAAGAGATTAGCCATCAATCTCTTGAATTAAGAACACTAGAAATTGTTTCTAGTGTCCTGTGTACATCTTTAATCTCTTAAAAGGCAGAACTTGATTTTCTAATTAATAGAAAAAGCTTTAGAAGCTATTCAAGGGCTGCCATAGGTGTTCTTGGTGTGGACAAGCTAGAGAGACAACATCTGGTGTCCTGAAGACGAATCTCAAAGGCGCAGACCCGCCGCAAAGGCATCAAGAGGTTAGTGTAATCGTTCTTGATTTAATCTAGGTTCTAAAATTAATCTGATTAATTTTAAAATCTTAAATGGCAAATACAGATCCAAAAACATATTAAAAGAGTTTTAATATGTTGTTTATCATTGAAATCAAATAGATAAAAATAAATCTTGCATGATGCATGTGACCCTAGGTGAAAATTTTTGAATTCAATGGTATAAACTTGTGTTTTTCACGCCTGCCTTCAATTGGTATCGAGCCACTATATTTGCCATTTACATTATTGATTATATGATTTAATTGTGTGTTTGATCATGAGATCAAAAGTTCATTGCTGGTTGCAAAGCAAGTTGGCGGCATACTTGAAAAAACACCATCAATGGTGCGCATGGTTTGGCTTCCATGGGTGGTTTAAGGTTTGGCTTTTAATTCTGCAATTGTTGTATGATCTAAGGCCTATTCTTTGACTAATTAAAGTGTTTAATTAGTAGTTTTTATCACACAATTAAATTATGATTCAAATCAGAATTTTAAAAATTGTTTGAATGTGATTCAAATCTGAATTTTAAAAGTTGTTTGAATGTGATTCAAATCTGAATTTTTAAAGTTGTTTGAATCATATTTAAATCTGATTTTTTAAAATTGATTGAATAAAATTCAGATCTGATTTTTTAAAAAATGTTTGAATGTGATTCAAATCTGATTTTTTAAAAAATGTTTGAATGTGATTCAAATCTGAATTTTTGAAGTTGTTTGAATGTGATTCAAATCTGAATTTTTAAATTTGTTTGAATGAGATTCAAATATGAATTTTTAAATTTATTTGAATCATATTCAAATCTAGTTTTTTAAGTTGAATATGAGATATTCAATTTAATTTAAGTATGTATGTTTTATTTAATTGTTAAATAGTGATATGCATGATGGATGATCATGGACTATAAAAGACCAATGTGATTGGATTTATTTCTTTTATATTTCTTTGGGATTGTAAATTTATTTATTTATTTTAATTTATTTTGGGCATGTATTATTAAGTTTATAATAATTTTTGGGTTGTAATTTCATTTATTTAAGTTCTTGTAAATTCGCCTTGGTATGCCAAGGATTACTATGTAATATTGGATTGCAAGAAGTTCAAGGAGGTCAAGAGCATTGGTGGGACCAGTGGGAGGAATTCAAGATCAAGTGTTGATTATGTACTCCTTCAGCAACTCTTGTAAAATGAATGAATGAAATGCACCTAGGAATGCCCTGATTCAATTCTTGGTGGCTCAGAATTGAATCCCTTAGAAAGTCCATGATCATACCATATTTACTGCTTATCCATGAATGCATGAGATGTATGGGAATGTATGCAATTATATGATATATGCATGCTAAATGGATAATGTGCAAAGTGAGACCTTAATAGTAAATAGAATGACCATAAAATCTTCCAAACAAATGATTAAGTTGGAAATGCTATAATTAAAGTAATTATAACATAGGCCCTCCATTGGGGCAATTATTTTAAGAAATTTTAAATAGTTGCATAAGATGCAATTTATTTAAGAGATTTTCTTAAGAATAATTGTTAAGTATGAGATGTTGTAAATATGTAAATGGTTTAGTGGCCAATATTGGATGTACCTGAGGACATTAAAATTATTTGCATAATTATTGGCTCAATGGGATCAACTTAACTAATGCAAGATAAATCAATAATGGATGTCCCTGAGATTTTGAGCATTAGGGGCTAGGTAAAGGATTGAACCTCACATGAGATGTGATGGGCAAAGAGTTGCTCACTTATAGTTTATTGTAATTCCAATAATGGATGTACCTGAGGATGATCAATAGAATTATAAGAATTCAATCACCCACTAGAAATCCATCCAACTAGGATTTCCGTTTTCTACTTTGGAAGTGTAGGATTCGCTAAGTTAGTGGGAGGACCAATTTGATTAAAAGACCATAATCATTTTGGTTAATTACATGATACATTTACTAATTAATCTGGTTATTTTCTGCAGTTAATTTTCTGATAAAAATGAGCACAAAACAACCACCACCATCCAATATCCTTGCAAGCATACTTGATCACAATAGGTTGACAGGACCTAATATGTCTGATTGGCTAAGAAATTTGAAACTTGTCCTGAACCTTGAACATATAGGATATGTTCTAGATTCAAATGTTTCTGGTCCCTTACCTCCAGAGGCCACACAAGAGGAACATGAAACTTTGGACAAGTGGAAGGAGTATGATATGAGAGCTAAGTGTTACATGCTTGCTTCCATGAGTAATGAGTTACAGAAGCAACATGAGAACATGCAGAGTGCGAGTGAGATCCTCCTTCACCTACAAGAGTTGTATGGTGAGCACAGCAGGAATGCTAGGTATGAGATATCTAGACAGCTATTCCGTATGAGGATGTCTGAGGGACAGAATGTTGGGGATCATGTCCACAAGATGATTCGGATGATTGAGCAGTTGGAACATCTTGACTTCAACATGGATTTCCAACTACAGACGGATTTGATCCTTCAGTCCCTTCCTGAGTCTTTTGGGAATTTTGTGACAAATTTTCATATGACTAAACAGGAATGCACCTTAGCTGGTTTACTCAACATGCTGGTTTACTCAACATGCTGGTTATTGCCCAAAAGAATATGCCAGGCAATAAAGGAAAAGAGGTAGCTTTGGTTGCATCTTCTTATGCTGGAAAGTCCAACAAGAAGAAGGGCAATAAGAAAAAGAAACCTCAGATTCCTGGTCCTTCCAAGAAAATAGCTAAACAGAAAAGGAAGACTAAAGCTGATGGAGGCAAAGGAAAGTGTTTCCACTGCCAAAAGGATGGGCACTGGAAAAGGAACCGCCTGCAGTATCTTGCTTCTCAAGGACAAGAAGGATACACCTTCGGAAGGTATGTCCATATCTTGTTATTTAGATTCTGATGATACTCATAGTTCATCTACAGCTTGGGTTTTAGATACTGGTGCCAGTTCACACATTTCTAATGATATGCAGGAACTAGCAAATAGTAGCAGCTTGCGTTCTCAAGATGTTAGAGTCCGAATTGGCAATGGCTCAACTGTTGAAGCTTTAGCCATAGGATCTAAATCTTTTTACATGTTTGGACATGTTTTGTGTTTGGATAATATTTTATATGTACCTGATGCTTTTAAGAACATCATTTCTATATCTAGTTTGACTAGAAATGGCTATGAATTTCAACATCGATGATGTTTGCAATATTTATTTTGGAAATAAATATGTTGGTTTGGGTTATATGAATGATGGTCTTTATTATTTGGATAATAATGACAAACACAAATTGAATGCAAGTGATCTAAAAGAATGCAATGCCATGGTGAAAACCAACTCAAGTTCAAAATATATTTGGCACTTAAGGTTATGTCATGTTCTGACGAAGATAGGATTGCAAACTGGAGAAAATGGGGATTCTATCCTCATTGGGCTCTGAGCCTACTCCAACTTGTGAATCTTGCCTTCAGGGGCAAAATGACTAGATCACCCTTTGTTGGACGGGGCTAAGAGTCAAAATATTTTGGAGCTAATACATAGTGATGTATGTGGTCCATTTAAAGAAATGGCTAGAGGGGTTTTCATTATTTTCTTACCTTTACCGATGATAAATCAAGGTTTGGGTATTTGTATTTGATGAAATACAAACATGAATCTTTTGAAAAGTTCAAAGAATTTAAATCTGAAGTAGAAAATCAAACAGGAAAAAATATTAATGCTCTTCGATCAGATCGTGGAGGTGAATATTTGAGTACTGAATTTGATGAATACTGGAGAGAGCAGGGCATGGTTTCTCAGCTGACTCCGCCAGGAACGCCACATGAATGGTGTATCTGAAGGAGAAATCGTACCTATTGGATATGGTACATAGTATGATGAGCTATCTTGATATGCCAATCTCCTTTTGGGGATTTGCATTAGAATCGACTTTGTATATTCGAATAGGATTCCATCAAAATCGCTTTCTTCCACACCTTATGAGATATGGCATGGAAGAAAACCAAGTCTTAAGCATTAAGATTTGGGGTTGTCCTTATATCAAAAAGTCAACACCGATAAATTGGAGACCAGATCGTAAAAGGTCGATTTGTTGGATATCCAAAAGATAGTTTTTGATATTATTTTTATTTGCCTACTTAACAAAAGGTTGTGATAAGTAGAGATGCCACATTTCTTGAACAACAGTATATTCAAGAAGGAGGCAATCGAAGGCAAATAGAGTTAGAATTGGAGAATTTCGACCAACCAATGCATCGATGGATATAGATCCATCTAGTCAACCAATACACGTTGATGAAACATCTACACTGTTCCTCGTAGAACAACCGTGGTATCTCACCCACCGATGAGATATGGTTTTCTTCATGAAGAAGAACAAGAGTTGTCTACTCATGAAGAAGTAGATCATGGAGATGATCCACTTACCTATGAAGAAGCTATATCAGATATAGACTCTTCAAAATGGATTGATGCTATGAAATCCGAGATTGATTCCATGTATAAGAATCAAGTTTGGGATCTTGTTGACCCACCTGAAGGTATTATACCTATAGGGAACAAATGGGTTTTCAAGAAGAAAATTGGTTCTGATAGAAAGGTAGAGACCTATAAGGCAAGGCTAGTAGCGAAAGGGTTTCACCAAAGGCAAGGAATCGACTATGAGGAGACTTTCTACGTTGCCATGCTTAAATCAATTAGGATTTTATTAGCAATAGCTGCACTATGATTATGAGATTTGGCGGATGGATGTCAAAGCCTTTTCTCAATGGATACATTGAAGAAAACATTTTCATGGAACAATCTAAGGGATTTGAATCCCAAAATGGTTCCAAGGTATACAAGCTAAAGCGATCCATTTATGGGTTGAAACAAGCTTCGAGGAGTAGGAACATCCGTTTTTATGAAGCCATTAAATCCTTTGGTTTTATCAAAAATGAGGATGAGCCATGTGTATATAAGAAGGTTAGTGACAGTGCTATCACTTTCCTTGTCTTATATGTGGATGACATACTGTTGATGGGTAATGACACAGGTATGTTGACGACTATAAAGGTATGGTTGTCAAATACATTCTCCATGAAAGACTTAGGGGAGGCAACCTATATTCTTGGGATTCGCATCTATAGAGATAGAGCAAAAAGAATAATTGGTTTATCCCAAAGTCTATACTTGGAAAAGGTGTTAAAGAGGTTTAACATGCTTGATTCCAAGAGAGGATTGTTACCAGTGAGACATGGTATCCATCTTTCTAAAGAGATGTCTCCAAAGACACCTGAAGAAAGAGATAAGATGGCCAGGATTCCATATGCTTCGGCTATTGGAAGTTTAATATATGCAATGTTGTGTACTAGGCCGGATATCGCATATGCTGTTAGTTTGACTAGTAGGTATCAATCCAATCCAGGTTTGGAACATCGATAGTCACAAGAATATCCTTAAGTACTTGAGAAGAACTAAGGATTTATTCTTGATTTATAGAGGTGGAGACTTGCAATTGGATGGTTATACTGATTCTGATTTCCAATCAGATCGATGATAGAAAGTCTACCTCTGGATATGTGTTCATTTGTAATGGAGGTGCAGTCAGTTAGAAGAGTTCCAAACAGAGCACGACTGCAGATTCCACTACGTAAATCGAGTATATCTTTGCATCGATGTCGCAAAGGAAGTCGTTTGGATAAAGAAGTTCGTGATGTAACTTACAGAGTTCCTTCCATTGAGTCGCCAGCCCACTACACCGTGACAATAATGGAGCAGCCATACAGCTAAGGAACCAAGGTCTCACCAGAAATCCAAACACATAGAAAGGCGCTACCACATTATCAGAGAAATAGTTGGGCGAGGCGATGTAGCCATGCAGAAAATAGCATCAGCTGAAAATCCAGCTGATCCATTCACTAAGCCTATGTCACAGACTCAGTTAGACCGACATCTTGAGAAGATAGGTCTAAGATATTGTAATGAATGGCTCTAGTGCTAGTGGGAGATTGTTAGTAGTATGCTCTAGAGCATATCATTTAGTATGTATCTTGTACATATTTTTATTAATAAAAGGCATTTCCACTTTTCCGTTTATATAATATATTTATGTGTAATAGAAAAGGTCCATTGATATTTTGTTAGAAATATTATTCTTAAGTTGTTAAGAATATGAGTGACAATATTTCTAGCACGAAGTATCATAAATAGGTTCACAATCGAGGATACTTCATAATAAGGACATGACTTATCCAGAAAGATTGTATTCATGTTTGTTCCCAAGTTATTTATATGAGATATAAATAAGATGGAATGGTGAGTCTCATGCCATATAACAAACATGATAGGCACTTATAAATGATAAGTAGGCCGAACCAGTGACACTTATAACAATCACATGGAGTTTATTCTTGTCAATGTTTTGTCATAAATCATATCAAAGGCATATAATCTATAGACATGATATAGCACAATGATCTTGTATATAGGTAGTGTGAGTTTGATACTGCTTTCATACTTGTACGGTGTATGGGTATATGGGCATGTGTTGGCTCCTACTAGTTATATATGGAGGTAGGTGTTGATCAAGATGGAATCTGTTCCTCTAAGTAAATAGAGATAAAATCCTATGTTCATGTAATTGTTCTTGATGTTTCAAGTTCCTGGCCAGGACAGATAGATTTATTCAGAAAAGAGTTTCGATGAGAAAATCTTTTAATCAAGAACTGGAATTAAAAGAGAACATAATATTCATAGCAAATGGAGTTTGACATAAACCATGACTCGACTTGAGTTGGGATTTTGTAAATGAAAGATTCTAGTGCATGGTAACATATGATTATAGGTTCATTTAAGGTAAACCTTATTACTAATTGGGTAGCCATGGCATGCTATGCTAGGTGTTAACCATGGTCTATGAGGTTCATAAAATGATTTAGAGAAATCATTTATGGTAAGAAAGAGTTCTGATGATATTAAGAGTTGATATCATGTCTCATTGCCAATTAGTGATGAGCCTAGTAAGTCACACACATACACAAGTTATCACCTATTTAAATATGATTTAATTAATTAATTAAAGAGTTTAATTGATTAATTAAATAGGTTTGGTTTGCAATTAAATTGCAAAGTCCCTAGTATGACTTGAAACCAAATCTAGATTATTGGATGTATAATATAAGTTAAATTTATATTTAAAGTGTTTAAATATGAATTTAATTAATGAGAAATTAATTAATAGAGATTAATTAATTAATTTATATTTGATATAAATTAATTAGAAGAAGAAAAATAATTATTTTGGGTTGAGAACTCAAAATTAAGACACAGGGGCATTTTGGTCATTTTGCAGTGTGACACGTGACACCATGAGATGGTGACACATGGCATAACACATAAGCTTGCCAAATATTTTTTAATCATATAAGATGATTAAAATCAAGATTAAATATAGGTTTGACACTTGGTACAATGTGATTGGGTCAATTAAACCTAGTGTAACATCTTCCCGTAGCAGCTCCGTACAGTCTACTGTTCCGGTGAACGGTGTAGGTCCGGACAGCTAGAACGTCCGGAAAAATAATTAAACTAAAGTGAGGAACCATAATTAACTCAAATATTAATGAGAAAAATTTAGTAAAAATTTTAGAAATAAAATACAGTTAAGTCAAAAGAGCCGGTGCCCAAGCGATGGGTAACCAGAGGTAAGTTGCGGTTCTAGCAACGAGGAGCCCTAGACCCGGGGGAAAAATTATAAAATAATTTTTGGGACTCCAGAGAAGGGTCATTGAGGTTCCTATGACATTAGAATGCCAAGAAAATATTTAGAAAAATTTTTCAATCTGACAAAGAAATTTTGACCCGTTAAGCCAAACGGAGGGCATTTTGGTCATTTCGCCTTCAGAGGTGATTTTTGGCCGACTTGTCCAGTTAAGTAAATAATTATTATGACTCAAAATATGAATAAACATTACTAGAAATTAAATTGAAAATGAGTAGTGGAGGAAAGAAAAGAAAATGAAGAAAAAGGCTTAATAATGACATAAGGTGATGTCATTAAAAAGCCACCACCAATCACCATTAAGCTACCATTTGACTAAACCATTAAAAGACATAAAATGAAGACCAAATGGACCAAAAACCAGCAGCCAAAAACGTAGAGAGAGGGAGGAGAGGGTTTCTACCATAGCCATCCTTTGCAAGCTTCATTTCTCATGCTTGCTCACCATATTTCCTCAAGACCCCAACACTAAAATGAACCCTTGGACCTAGAGGAAGTGTTTGGCAGCCAAGAGAGTACAAGAAAAGTGAAGTTGAGCTTGAAGAAATCTGCCCTACAAGAGGTTAAAGTGAGGTTAGTGCTTATTTATATAAGTATTTCTTTTATTTCATGTTAGGAACTTGAAATTGTTGTGAAATGGTAGATTAAATGAACTAAACTCATGTGTATGTACCCTATGAATTTTTGGCAGCCCTAGGATGGAATGAGTTTGATTGTATTAATGGACTTAGAGTGAATTGGAGATTATGTTTAAAGTGTATAAACATAAGGATAATGAAGTAGTTGGTTAACTAAGGTAAATGGCATAATTCATGAATTTGAATTAGGGTTTTGGGGAGTGAAAAATTGAATTGGCTTAGGAAATTGTTAGAGCACATTTTAATGGTCAATTAGTGACCATTTTAGATATGTTGACCATAAATGGGACTGAAAAATGCTATGGCAAAGTGAGGTTGCAGGCTGCCCTATGACAAGAAAGATAGGGTGAAAATTCAGTCCCTTTGCACTGCCATAACTTGGGCTGTATTAGTCCAATTGGTGTTTGGCCAATTGGACATGAAACTAGGCTTATAATGGCACATTTTTGTTGAAGAAACCATGCCCAAAAGACCAAAGCAAGAGGACCAAAACTTGGCCCCAATCCGGATCCCCGCAAAGACTGCAGAATGACCAAATGAACAGTAACTGTTCATTTGGCCATAACTCACTGTAGATTTGGTCAATTGACCTGAACTTTTTACAGCAACAATTTAAGACATAGACAAACAACTTTCATGAAGAAACCTACCCCAAATTATGACCAGAACCTAACCCAAATGGTAGTGGCAGCCACTGTTCAAACCTGCAACTCTGCAGATTTTGATTTGAGCAGTAATGTTTGGATGGCTATAACTCTCTCTAGAAAACTCGGATTTAGGCGATTCTTGAACCGATGGAAACCTAAGGCATAGTAGAACATTTCATATGAAGAAAGTTAGACCAAATTATGAACTTAACTTGGTCAAATTACTGACCAAAGTTGGACCAAAAATCACGGACCCAAAAATGCAGGCATGAACGATTGCACGTGAACGAGAAATTTATTTTGGCCATAACTTGAGCTACAAAACTCCAAATGGAGTGATTCAAAAAAGGAAATTCAACTAGACAAAATAAGGAACAACTTTCATGTTTTACATTTCTTCAAATTCCCACAGCAACAGTGTCCAATGGAACAGTGAAATTGACTCACAAAAACTGAAAAATCTGCTCCTTTGGTTTAATGCTTAGAAATAGTATAAATGCTTAATGCCAACAAGTTTGGAATGCCAAATGTGGTATGTTGAGAATGCTAAAGTCAATGTACATATTTTCTATCCAAAAGTCAACATTTTTGTTGACCAATGAGGTGAATAGTGACACCAAAACCAAAAATTGGCAATTTTGCCAAAATGACCTAAGCTTTGAGAAAATGACCAAACCCAACAAGTTTTGAATACAAAATGTGGTATGTTGGGAGTATTAAAACCAATGTACCTATTGTTTATGCAAAAGTCAACATTTTAGTTGACTAATGAAATGAATAGTGACATGAAAACTTGAAATTCAAAAATTGTGAAACTTAAAAATGCAAAATGCCCTAGTAGGCCTAATGTGATTGGTTTGGATAGTTTGGCATGCCAATAGGGTATTGTTTTAGCAGTACTGCGAAAGGAAAGGCTTTATGCCTGTATTCATGGCTTTATGCCCGTATCCATGGCTTTTATGCCCGTATTCATGGCTTTTATGCCGATTGTGTGATATCATGGCTTTTTAGCCATACTGACTGCATATGTGGTTGACGTTCTGCGTCCCATGGTATGACGGCCCGAGGCACTGCGGTGTCCAGTGCCAACGACCCGTTATCCATCCGATCCAAAGATAGGTTACTTGGGCATGGAAAAGTATAACTGTAAATTGAATTGATTGTTAAAGAAAATATGAAAATTAAATATCAGGAATGATTACGATAGAATACAAAGAAACTCAGATCATGAAGAAAATAATTAACAAGATACATGAAGAAGTTAATATCATAAAACGTAATTAGCCCTCGACTAAACATTAAGTTGGTAATTATTCAGTTCTTATGAACACAATGGCTAAGAATTTATGATTTTTTTTATTGGCATATTATTTCTTTCTATTTTATTATTTGCACCACTAAGCTTTATGCTTAGCGCGTCGCTTTTGCAACGCGTAGGTACTGAAGATTGGACAGAGGGCCCAGTGGACCACAGATTCGGTAAGGCAGCTCACAGTTCTGCATAGTGTCTGTGTCACCTCACTGTCTGCAGTGCATGGGTAGGACGCTAGATGTCATTTTGGTATTTTGTAATTGATTTTATTTTCTCATATGTATTTGAAACTTATGTAATGTATTTTGATATTCATGTAAATAATGAAAAGTGTGGTTGTAAATGGAAAAGTGAATGTATATATATGAATTATGCATGGTATCATATGAGATGGATGAATGAGAACTGAGATTGAACATTGTTGAGAATTTGATAAATGGAGTTGAGATGATGGAAAATGAATATAGGAAGTGTTTTTCACAGGTTCCGAAGAACTGTTTTCTCCATTTTTAGCCGGTACTCCGCCGGATTTTCTTAAAAATTTTTCGGAACCTCAAATAAATAGTAATTTCGATAAATGGCTTAAAATGAATTATATTTCACCAGTTATATTCAAAACTATGATAAAAATGAATTAAGATAAAATAGAGTGCTCCGGCACACTGAGTGGCATAATTTGCTCGGCTACACTGTAGTCGGGTAAGGGGTGTCACACCTAGAGCTAATCAAAGGGTGACATGTGGCAAAGGTTTAATGTGTTAACCTAGCTATTTAAGTGTTGTTATGAGAAAATAAAATACAACCAGCAGCCACACTCCTTTGTCACGCCATTTTGCAGCCCTCCCTCTATTCTTCTTCATCTCTCATCAATTCAAAGAGATTAGCCATCAATCTCTTGAATTAAGAACACTAGAAATTGTTTTTAGTGTCCTGTTTACATCTTTAATCTCTTAAAAGGCAGAACTTGATTTTCTAATTAATAGAAAAAGCTTTAGAAGCTATTCAAGGGCTGCCATAGGTGTTCTTGGTGTGGACAAGCTAGAGGACAACATCCGGTGTCCTCAAGACGATCTTAAAGGCGCAGCATACGCAAAGGCATCAAGAGGTTAGTGTAATCGTTCTTGATTTAATCTAGGGTTCTAAAATTAATCTGATTAATTTTAAAATCTTAAATGGCAAATACAGATCCAAAAACATATTAAAAGAGTTTTAATATGTTGTTTATCATTGAAATCAAATAGATAAAAATAAATCTTGCATGATGCATGTGACCCTAGGTGAAAATTTTTGAATTCAATGGTATAAACTTGTGTTTTTCATGCTTCCGTTCCTTCAATAGCTTCCATCCAGGCAGATCCCTATGGTTAGTTATGTGGAGGAGTCAATCTATGGAGGAATGCACTCGGGAGTCAAAGCGGGATATGCACATCAAGTACTCATAAGTTTGATATGTAACTCTGTGTCATTGTTTTGCCTTGTGTAAAATTCGAGGACGAATTTTCTATAAGGGGAAAAGAATGTAACACTCCCAATTTTTAAATAATTATTATAGTTATAAAATTTTTCACTAGTTTGGCAGGGTTAGAAGAGGTAGTGTGATATTGTTGTGAAGTGGGCCTGAGGCCAATAGACTTAGAAGTGTGGTTTGAGTTGCCTTACAGGTTGAGTAGGTTTTAGGTACTGGGGACACTCTGCCAGATTTCCAGCATAAATTAGGACGTCTTTTGTCTCTTTAAAATCTTGTTTTAAAGTTAGTACTGATAAATTTATAATATAATTATTTACGTGATCAGGGTCAGCCATCCTCCTCCACTCAGCCATCACAATAGCTTCTGGTTAATTTGTGAGTAGATATTGATTTTATTTATAATTTCAATACTATTTTATGATACCATGCATCACTTACACATATATGTATGCAGTTAAATATTAGGCACGCCTTGTGTTTTGTTACACCTTACCCCTCTGTAAGGCATAACATGATCCTGTAGTATACCTAATGAATTATCGACTCCGTCTACCAATAACCCATTAAATACACTACAAGTGATTTTAAAATAATTTTCTTACTTTTTGAAAGTGGTGAGCGTTTCTAGCAGGTATTAAAAACATTTTATTGAAGTTTAAAAGTTATGTAAAATTTTTGTCCATTTTTATTTTTCTGCAAATTTTGGAAAAATTTCGACAGAGTGCCGGCTGTAATTGAGAAAAACAAAAAATTTTACCTATAGAAAACACTTCCAAATATATCACTTCAACCAATCTCAACTACCATTACAACTCAAGTCAACACAATTTTCCCCAAACTCCACAATTTAAATCAATTTCCACAGTTCATAATTCTCAATTCAATTATTCTTAAAAATAATAATAATTCATCTCATTTGCATTTCATTGAAGAAAAGTTTATTTACATTTATCAGTATAAATTTACATCAAAAAAACCCAAAATAATATTATTACAGAATCTGTACAACTGCTCATGACCAATTTACAAATGTACATACAGTCGATTACATCAAAATAAACATGTACAATCAGGGTATAAAATTATACCTGATAAAAGGTCAAGAAGTAACTCTGAAATCCTCAGTAGCTCACTCTGTTGCTCTACTAGTCTCTCTATCTGTGACAGCAATAAACAGTCATCGCTGAGTGCTATGACTCAGTGGTGCACAGCATACTAAAATAAAATCTTATGCATAAATCAATTCACGTTTATTCACATATGGTATTGAAAATGAAAAATAAATACAGAACACAATTTATAATTTTAGTCAAAACAGTCTCATTTCGAAAGTCTCAAAACAGATTTCATAAAAACACACAGTTATATCATGCCATCAGTACAATGTTCATCTCAATAGTCGGAGGCTTATGAGGAATCTCAAGGCTAGCTAGCTCAAACTATGGGTACTCATTCAATTTATTCCTCTACTGGCACACACCTCAACACTTAAGCCAGAGAGGGAATTCAAAATTCAAAACTAATTCCTCCCACTAGGCATGCTAGTGAGGCATTCAGATATATGGTCATGACACTATGGTTTCAAAACTATCTTAACATTTTACTAACCATTTATTGACAATTCAAACACATACAATTAACTTTCTAACAATTTAGGTCAAAAGTATAATATTCATTTCAGTCACAAATTTGCAATAAAAATAAATCATAATTTATTCATCAAAACAAATTATTAAAGAGAATTTACAGAAAAATTTTTATGTTGTGCACAAACCTTGTGCGAGTCGCCTCTAGGCCTTGACTCAATGTCTCGAGTTCTTTCTCAGTATTCTTTTCAACTGAAACACACAATTTTACAGTGTTTCAGTATTATAACGTATAATAAATTCACAATTACTTATATCTAGCTCTAATATGCTTAATTTAACGTTCTTTGAATTTTGCTTTTCGGGTTTACTATTCACGACACTATTCAAGTTAAATTGTTGACTTTCTTATGCTTAATAGGTATGGGAATTTTAATTTCACCCACATACCAAATTTTGGTTGCTTAATTTGTTGATTTTGGTTGCCCCTTCAATTTTTAGGTCTCCTAGGCACAATTTCAAATTTCCAGTTTTAATGTCCTATTTTGCACTGTTCTATTGGTCATGTTGCTGTGAGAATTTGGCTAAGCGTTCTTCATAGAAGTTGTTCCTTATTGTCTTAACTTTAATTCTCTTTTTGAATCACTCTATTTGGAGCTTTGTAGCCCAAGATATGACAATTTGAATCAGGCTGACCGGATTGGTTTAACCCAGATTTTCTGGGCACCTAATTTGGTTCTAGCAGTTTTGGACCATTAGCTTTAAGTGGAAAAATGACTGAGTTATGGGTAGAATTTGGGTTGGTGTTCTTCATAGAAGTTGTAGTGCTATGCCATACCTTTCCAATGCCACAAAAATCAGGTCATTTGGATCTGTATAGCCCAAGTTATGGCCAAATGAACAAATACTATTCATTTAGTCATTTTGATACAGTGGCAGTGTTCTACATCCGAGTTTGACCTAATTGTTCACTATGTTAATGTCATTTTTTGGGCATGGTTCCAGAATGAAAAATGGGCCATTATGTGTCCATTTTCATTCTCAATTGGTCTCACACCAATTGGGTCAGTAAATTTTCAGTTTTAGTCCCTGAAAGAGACTTAGGTCAAGCTGACAGAATAAGAATCCTAACCAATCCAAATTACACCTTGGTTCTATCAATTCAAACACACCACAAATGGTCCCAATTGACCATTTCCAACCTCAATTAAGGTCATTTGCATCAATTGACCATTTACTATAATTTTTCTCCCAATTTCAAGAGGCTTAAGAACCCTAATTACACAATTATGCAATCTATGCAATTAAAGTTGATAATCATTATCTACATGCTTAATTCAACTCAATTAGCCATTCAATTTCATCAAAATCATGCACTACTAACTCCCTTAATTGTTGGCTGAAAATTCCCTTTGGTCCCTCATAATGGTTTTCTTTGAATTTAAGTTGAATTCTAAGTTAACTTAACTTAAAACATATGCTTTAAACTAAAAATTTCACTTTAAATGACTTACCTCAACTTTGATTTTCCAATTCCTCAATTCTTTCCTTTTCTCCTCCCTTTTTCTTCTTCAAGCTTCTTTTCAAGTTGCCAAAGTAAGGAAATTTAAGAATTTTAGTGGAATTTATGGGGAGTTTTTAGGGTTTGAGAAGCTTAAGATCAAGCTTCAATGGAGGTTTTGCTTGGAGAGAGAGAGATGAGAGTGGACGGCAACCATGGGAGAAAGAAGATGACATTTTGTTTTTTTTTTCCTTTAATTTTTTGTGTATTTAACTTACTTTTTGACTTAGTAAAAAATTAAAGTAATTAGATTTATTTTTGACATCATGTATGATGTCACTAAGGTGATGTCAAAATTCAATTTCCTTTCCTTTTTCCATTTCCTTTATTTTTCCTTGTTTCTTTAATTTAATTCTATATTCCGAAATTTTCATTTTTCCTTTTTCATTGGACAATTAGGTCAGGAGTCACCTCTAAGGGTGAATTGACCAATTTGCCCATCGCCGGTTTGACCCGGTTTGTAAATAAGTCGGTATTTCTTTTAGAGTCATGACCTAATTATTTGACATACTTATCATCTCTTTTCTGTGATTTTCTCTTTTCCACTAGGTTCGCAATAGTCCTTAGGACCACGGTGTCATATTTTCCGGTTTAAAATATGGGTTAAGACTGACCTCGCAGTCACTTCCCAGGAAGGTCACCCATCGCTGTGACTCCCGACTCATTTAACCTTTTATGTTCTATTTTTCTTATTTATACTTAACTATCTAGCAATCACTAATTATTAGCATTCAGGGCTTATCTAGGTGTCTTAGATGTGATTCTAATTCCCTTAATTGTCCGGATTGACACTGGTCACTAGAACAGTAAAATATACCAAGCTATGCAAATAGAGGTGTTACATGTTTTATTTTAATTGATGAAATTATTGTAAATGTTGCCTTAGGGTAATTTAGAGCTAGGTGCGTGTGCCGACGTGCGTGTGGCGACGTGCGTGTGGTGTAGTATTGGATATGGGTAAGACGAGCAGATAGGCTTGAGCTAGTCTCACTTAGGGCCCAGTCCTTTTTGTGATAAGTCAGGGTGAATACGGCTTTGAGTTAATCTCATTGACCCTCGCATTTTAATTATTAAGAGAAAGTCCGACTCGAGTTAATCTAGCTGGCAGTCATTGGATTAAGAGAGCTGTATAGGGGATCAGCTTACATATGTATATATTTTAATGTGACATTCGGGTGTATGAGTACTCCAAATTATTTTTTGTGCGATTATTATTTAAATTGGGTTGAATATGTTGATCTATGTTGCATTTCATTCTTAGGGATGCATTAGTGCTAGATAGTTATAGAAATTGCACTTAAAATTAATATCTTACTCTATAAGTCGAATGCTCACTCCTATTCACCCATTTTTTAGGTTACAGGAGGACTTTTTTCTTGTGATTAATCTGCTTTCTTCCACACAGGTTCACAGTTGCAGTATCCACATTTTATGTTGTTAATTTGAAATATAGAATTCCGCATATGTTAAGAGTATTTTATTTGGCTTGGGACTGTAAAAGATTAATTAATTTGAAATTCTAAACCTATTAATTATGCATGTGTGCATATCTGGGATGAGTATTTATCTTGGATGAGGGAGCTGAGCCCCCATTTGATTAAATTGCTATGTTGATAATGTAAGGGTGAGCTAAGTTTCCCAAATTGATATATATTTTGTGATTACAGGTCGAATGAGCTAAAAACTCCCTGTTGGATGGTCCAATTTATGGCCGAACTCTGTCCGTTTGTCTTCTTGAAATTGGACTAAAGTAATGGGCCTTAGGTTTGGGCTTATAATAGTTAGGCTTACTACGAGCTTTGGGGGTCTTATGCCAACCCAAGTCTTAATGTAACACCCCAAAATTTTATTAATTATGAGTATTTTTGATATTTAAATTTTATTTAAATTTTAGGAATTTTTTTGAGATTTTTCGGATTTTAAAAATCGGGTTCGATTTTCCGAAAATATAAACTTTGATGATTTTTAAAAATTAATTTAAAGACCACGTGGCAAAACTAAAAATATATTTGGAGTCTACGTATTTTTCTGAATTTTCTGGAATTTTTGAATTTTGGACCTCGTTTTGGTCCCCGAGGCAGTAAAAATTCAAAATTTTGTATTTCGAATCGACCGAATCGAATCGGACCAGGATCGGGCCGGTCGAATCGGACCGGTCTCTTCTCTTTCTTCCTCTTCCTCCTGCGTGCGACGCTCTCCCCTTCTCTCTCTCTTTTCTCTCTCCTCCCTCCCCCTGCCCGCCCCGCCTCCTCGCGCCCTCACTGCCTGGCCCCTCCCGGCCAGCACCGTAACGCTTAAACGCACGCGATTCTCCCCTGCGCGGCGCCAGCCCTCAGCTTCCTCGGCCAAATCCGGCCGATCCGGTCACCGATTGGACCGGGTCTTGTGTCCAAAACCATCTACTCGGCGAGAGCTTTCCATAGACACCAAGAACGCCGAAATCCATCGAGCGGATTGTCCGATTTTTGCTCGGGAAGATTTTCGCCCATTTCGACTTTTGGGCTAGATTTCTCGAAAACCGTGAATCCCACGAGAAAACCGAGGCTACCAGCACGCTCCACTCGACGAGAGCTTCGCGGGATATTAATTTCAAAATTTTCCGACAACGTTTTTCGGTGGGTCCCACGGAACTTCGCAGTGTTTTTCCGAGCATTAAATGAGCTTAGAAAATTCTGAAAAATTTATGTACTAACCCCCGTGTTATGGGCTTCGTGTAGGTATTCTCAATTCGCGGAAATTCGACAGTTGACAGGTTCATAAATTCCTACTGCGAATGCACTGCATCAAAAGTCTCCGAATTGGGCCGAGATTTTGCCTACCCCCCCATTGTCAGACGTCCCGAGCGCGTCCCCGAGGTCGGAATCGGCAAAAGGTAAACCCGAACCTTGTTTTTTTCGTAATTTTCTAGTGCTTAAATAGGATTAAAAATCCGTAAAATATTCGTGGTAGCTTAGAAAATTACGATTCTTTTTGCAATAGCTTAGTAATATTGCTAAGGACCGAGTCAAAGTTTTATAATTTTTAGAGCTTGTTTAGCGCTTTTTGCAAAATGATCAATAATAAGGACTAAATTGAAATTTTTGCGTATTGTGATGGATAATTGATTTGATGGGCCCAGGAGGGGCTGTGTGATATGATTGAACTGTTGATATATGGATTGTGAATATAGAAGTGCGTTTTTAGCCCTTTTGCAGGTTGGGTAGGTCCTAGGTATAGGGGAGACTCTGCCGGATTTTCGGCACGACTTAGGACGTAATTGGTCTTTTTCTTTGGTTGTATTGAGTCAGATTGTATTAATTAGATGTAATGTAATTGTCAGTGAGCCGATGCCTTCTTCCTCCGCCCACCGCCATGCAATTTGTCGTCAAGTCCGTGAGTAAAATATTAATTTTAATTATAATTTCGATAATATTATATGTTCAAAGATGCCCATGCATCACTTATATGAATATATTTATGTAGTTAAACTCTAGGCACGATTTATGTTGCATTCATAATTAATGTGCCATGAGTGTTGTTGTGGTAATTTGGAGCAGCAGCGTGCGTTGGCGTGCGTGTGATGTGGTGTGGACTATGGATAGGACGGGGTAGTCACGCTTGAGTTCTTGGCCGACCCGTTCCTTCGAGGGGTAGTCACGGCTTGAGTTCTTCGGGACCTCGATTTGGTTTATTAAGCGAAAGTCCCGCTTGAGTTCTTCACGGCACTGTGTTGGATTTAAGAGAGTCATGCAGGATCAGCTCCCAATATATTATGATTGATGCTACAGGGTGCGTGAGTGCTCCAAATTACCTTTGATGCTATGATGTGAATATGATGTTAATGTTGCATTTCACTCTACAGGTTGCATTAGTTTCAGATAGTTATAGAGATTATAGTTAAGATTGATATTTTACTCTCTGAGTCGAACGCTCACTCCTGTTCAAAAATTTTTACAGGCCACAGGAGGATATTTTATTCTGGGTTAACCTGCTTTTATCCTTCGCAGGTTGTTTATCCATGTTTGTGTAATTTTAATTACTCCTAGAATTTCCGCATGTGTTAGCGAGATTTATTTGAATTTGGTCTGTAATATTTTTATCATGTTGGACCTGTAAACTTAAATATGTTATGCATGTTGATGGATTGGATGAGGGAGCTGAGCTCCCATTTATTTTATGTTGATGAGTATGTGGAGGGTGAGCTGAGCTCCCCAATTGAGTATTTATTGTGTTTACAGGTCGGGTGAGTCAAAAACTCCCCGTTGGAAAGTCCATTTTATGGCCGGACTGTCCGCTTGGTTTCTGAATTTGGGCCCAATGGGCCTT